>NW_009233682.1:0-20569 GCF_000690835.1 Fulmarus glacialis | reverse complement strand
CACCTGGAGCACCTCCTCCCCTCCTTCTTACCAACCTTGTTGTCTGGAGGGTTGTTTCTCTCACATATTCTCACTCCTCTCTTTGGCTGCAGTTGCGCAGGGTTTTTTTTTCTGCTTCTTAAATATGTTATCCCAGAGGCACTACCACCATTGCTGATGGACTCAGCCTTGACCAGAGGCGGGGCCGTCTTGTAGCCGGCCGGGATTTGGTTTGACCAGAGGCGGGTCCGTCTTGCAGCCGGCTGGCATTGGCTCTATTGGACACAGAGGAAGCTTCTAGCAGCTTCTCACAGAAGCCACCTCTGTAGCTCCCCACTACCAAAACCTTGCCAAGCAAACCCAATACACCAAGATGATTTGAGAAGCTCAGTTACCCCATGATGTGCTTTGGTTAGCTTAAAGAGGAGGATACAAGAGTCACGGTACAGCTGCAGGGCATGACCCAAGGAGCATAACGGAAGCAAGACTAAAGCATCCATTAGGAAAAAAAACATTTCAGAATCAAAATATTTATGTTCTGAGGCAAAATGCTTTTGGTTTCAGGTTTTTTCTTAAATCTTCACATTTTCTGGAGCAGAAAAGATTTTATAATCTACTGAAATTTTGGCCTCAATATTGAAACTTGACACCACTTATTTAAGTGAATAATGTTCTGTTTATTGTCCTAAGAAAGGAAAGATGATTTCCTGCACTTCAAAACTAATGGCTATGTGTCTCTGTTAACCAGGCAAGTAAGGGCCAGGGGTTGGGATTAATATAATACCATCTGTCCAGTCTCCCCTTGCTCTTTAGCTAATAAATGGATTCTTTTTTCTAACATGCCATACTAAAGCAGTCCACAAATATTGCTCCATACCTAAATAACTATTAGCAAAACAAACTCAAGGAGGGTTCTTACAAAATGAGGGAGAGCACTGCCCTAAATGTAGGTCTTTCTCTGTAGGAGAAAGGGGGAGGAGGATTTCTTCATTTTTCACCTTCTATTTATTTTATCATCTTGATCTTAACTGTGTGTGTCTATTTTATAAGTTGTTTCCTACATTATCAGTTGGTTCTGTTTCCCCTTGCAATGGCAAGGTTTGCAAGTTCAGAAACACTTCACCTTGGGGGAGTGAGGTCCCCAGTGCTGACAGCAACCACCAGAGAGGGATGGTCTCCTTTGAAACCAGGGCTTTCAGAGGCAGGACTCCAGAGGCTTGCTACGTAAAAGTGTCTCTTCTTAAAAATATTGGTAATCCCATGTTGATAAAAACTCAATCAAATAGATAAGCCATTTTGAAGCAGTGCTGACATTAGATATATGCACAACTGGAAGCACCAGTTTAAATCAGCTAGAGCTTCTTAAATTAGCAGGGTAGCACTGGAAGTGCTCCCAGCAAACCAGGCTGGTATATCAAATTGGGGTATCTCAATACTTCAGGGGAATTTACACCTAGATTCAATTCTGAATCCAAAATTCGGATGTGTGTGCTGTGCAACCAGTTATGATACATCCATAACCAGATCCAACTATCTGAAAAAAAAAAAAAAAAAAAAAAATAGCATTAGTGGTACTTCTAAATGAGTTTCAAAGCAGCCTAGCCCACAGCCAGTTTGTAAAACATCCCACACTTCTCCTCACTCAGTGAACCCTGCTTCATCCCAAGTAAATCACAGCACAGAATGAAAGTCCAGTCCAAATTAAACCACCACAGATGAATGATAGCCCTCGGGCTTGTGCAGTTAGCCAATTTTCTGTAGGAACTCAAACTCAGCTTCATCCCATCCTACTTCAGACATTTAATGGCGTTACCTATGTTAGATGCCTACTAGGCTTGGCCTCCCCTGCCATGGGCTGGAAAAGGCAGACACTGCTAATGGGTGGCTGGTCACAGGTGGATCCCAGGGGCTGTATCTCAATCCATTTATAATTAAGCAAGGCAGGGCCTGTTGCCTGGCTCTGAGGGCAAGGGACATGGTACGGATCACATCTCTATGGCTACCTGGCCTCCCTAAGAGCAGAGTGGCGACTAGGTTGTGAAAGAAACCTTGTTCCTGGCCAAAGCTGTGCCAGGGACGGTGCTAACAGTGCAGGGGATGGGTAACTGTGTGCCAGGCATACACCTGGGGAATTGGGATGAGTAGTGTAGGCATGGGCTGGGGTCTCTCTCTGCAGAAGGGTGACAGAAAGAAACCAGGGAAACCACGCTCTTGATTTGGGTGACTTACGTGATCATGATGATGCATGATCCAAAAGCCCACTGAATTAAGCCCACTTAAAAAGACTCTAATTAATGACAATGTTTATAGGGCAGATTATTACTTTATTATTTCCTCAAACCTTTGTTGACTACGGTAACCCTGGCACAGTGTAAATTCATTAGCAATGTTGTCTTCTGTTCTGCATTGCTCGGGCAGCATGACTAAGTCTGGGCTTGAACAATCAGACTGGGTTGCTTAAACCAGGATCTGTCTGAGGCTTTACATAGCTTCAGCATTAAGTATGAAGTGAAGAGTAGAAATGAAAGGATATTTATTATAAAACAAGAGCGTTTGTTAGTACCAGCTTGGACATGTGACATTATTTGGAGAAGTGACAAGTCTTTTTATACGAAGATTTCAGTGCTACGCATTGGAGTTGCCTGTTGCCTACTGCACTACACTTCTGCTTAGTCCCTAATCATTTATAGAAAAGACATGATCCAAGTCTCCCAACCTTGTTTTTAATATCCAAATATATTTCACTGACAAACTGGAGATGTAACCAAGCTTCACACCAACTCATAAACACAGCAGATAATTTTGTCTTCTCTCACCTTGTTCAAGCATCTGGGATATCTTTGTTTCTGGGTTGCAACCTTATTTACGTAGTTGTACATTTCTGCCCTTTAGATCAGGACATGTTAATCAACAAGAAGATAGCAGCCAAAAATAGTTAATTTCCTCTCTTCTTCCGGTAAGCAATCAAGTCTACGAGGTCTATATGCAATCCCAAATTCTTGAACTAAAAGTTAAGGCAGCCTTTCCCTGGGGAAAAGCTAACTTCATTTATAAAACATATTTGATTTCCTTTTTCTAATCTCTCCATAGCCTTTTTACACTGCTGCGCGCTTTAATTTTGCTTTCAGTCAGAAGTTTAAAAACTTTAGCTTCTAATAACTGGAAAAAAATGGTTATTTAAAGATAACTGCAACTTGCTTAACATGCCAGACTATCATATGCTCACTGCTTTGAAGCTGCAAATTAATGACGAGCAGGAACAGTGACTATCTTTCAGAGGAAACTGACCTCTTTCTAATGGCTCATCGCTAATGTCATCTGTCTGCTGCATCTCATTATGTGAATTTCACGGAGTAAGAAAGTATCTTAAGGCTGTGCACAAATAAAAAGGACCTTCTAGTATTGAGCACTTTGAAAATTTTTGATCTCTCAAAATACCTTCCTTAGATACTGGTTTCCCCTTTTGTGCATGGCACGCTGCTTATGTCATCTATTCTCTGTGACTAATTATGTTAATTTTGTGCCATAAAAGTAACTGAAGGCTGTTAAGGAATAAAAGCTTTTGAGTGGCCTTATTTCATAAACACCCCTTTTGAACAAGGCGCATTTAGTCATATTTGCAGTAACAGAAAGAGTCTTGTGCTAAAAATACAACAAAGGCTCTTGAATATGGCCATTTATTCCTACTTTATTAGGTAATTTATGAAAAGTATGAAGGGAAGCCTTTTTGTTACTATAATTTGCATAAAGCTGGTGCCCCATTAATGAGATAACTTCCTGCCTTTTGTGTACCACCAGCTGGAAATAGAAATATAGGAACTTTTCTGTCTCCCAATTACTTAACCTGCTGAGTTCAGAGTTGGAGAGTAAACAGGATTCATATCAGTCAAAGAAGTTGATTTCTGCTGCTCTAAAATATTTTTATTTAATTAAGGAGCCAGTGAATGTGAAACATTAAAAATATACTAAATGTCCATCAGCTACATGGGACCAAGCCTTTAGACCTGTGCTTCCATTTTGCACCTGTCTTTTTGTGCTGTCAGTCACAATTAGTTGTGCTACAGACTGTATCCATCACGAATCAAGGCAGACATCTAAACCCGACGTTTTGAAGGTATCTGGGTGCCAAAGGATGCAGATGGGTTCTAGACATCATTTTAAAAATCACCTAGAAACTCGATTGGCATCCAGTGCCCAGACACTTTCGAAAATCCCATTAATTGCCTCTCTGGTGCCTAATACTTTAGAAATTCTGCTCTGGATAGAAAACACCCTGCCCTAGAATGAACAGCTGAGAGTTTCCCAATGAGAAGAAAATCCCTCATCTATAACACTGATCTGTGTGCCAAAAGTTCAATCTACCTTCAGATCGGCCTACATGGTACAATGGTACACGGTACTCTGCTTAAAATCAGAGGTATTCACATTACTGGGGTTTTTTTCAATCAGTTTTCCACTTTAATAGCAGCATTTTGACGGCTGAATTACAGGTATTGTTTGTCAGTTGTGGCGTCTGAAAATCATTTATACATTAGGTGATGACTTAGCCATAAAATCAATGGACCAGCTCCCTATTTAGATATTTTTACACTGTTTACTATCTCCGACTTTATTTCAAGTGACTTAATTATAATTAGGATAATGACAACTCCTTAGTAGTATGCTGAAACATATGCAGGTTACGAAAAAAGCTATGTATGTAATAAGACTTTAAATTTCAGCCACACAGATTTTGTGTAGTTTGAGGTCAGTTTGTTGGAGCATTAAAGATTGCTCAGTGGTCAAATTGCTTGATTAGCTATACCCGCCGAATCTGTTAAATCTGAATAAAAGGCATCCTTTGCTGTGGAATAGAGCGTGTGACAGGTTCGTACTCACCATTCCCCGCTGCTGCTCTTTGCTTATACTTTGGGGGTTCCTGCTTTCCGATTGCAGAAAAGCTGGTCTCATCACCATTCAACTCTAAAGGAGGAAAAGCAATCAAAATCACCTTTCAGACAATAAAACAGATTCAATCCCAGCTTAAAGAGTCCTTTCACACTACCCTGTATATCTAAACAAATCACTGCAAACCCACATATCACCTCATCTAGTTAAAATATGGATATATTTAGAATAGCTGGAATATAGTTGCGACTGGCATTTTAACTGTGAGCTAAACCAGAACTGCTGACAGGCTAAAGGTTGTCACAGTCAAGGTCCTAATTATTCTACAAATTGCAGCTAGTCGGTAAGATTCATCTCCTTTTGCTTGAGGCACTGGGCTGGGGACGAAAGTCTCCACGGGCTCGTTTCAGGGACAGCGGAGTCATGCAGACACCTCTAGACTGGGATTCACAACTCATATGGGCTGATTCATTCCCAATTTAGATGTCTTGAGTACAGATTTAGGAGGTACGAGTTAAGACTTAGATTATTTTTAGCCCAGTTTGCCCTTAAAATAACATGGTTCAAATTGTATCTGAAGGGGTATCTGAATTTGAATCTTGGAATAGTACACGATCACCTAATTTCCTGCACATGGCACTGCAATTGCTGTGTTTCTACCTGTGGCAACCAATGAAGACCACAATTTTTTCCCATTTGCATACACCTTTCTGCCAGATTTTTCCCTGACACATTAGTGACATTGAATATTTTGTGCAGCACAATTTGGTGCTAGAATGGGCTGCTTTACTAAAAGACTGCATGAAAAAAATGTGTTTCAAGGACCTGAAGAAGAGTTGGGAGAAGAGGAAGAGAATTAACTCCCAACATATGGTGTTTGCTGGACCAACGTGCTCATGGTGCAGCAACTCAAGTAGGCTGGAAGCATTTAGAGAAGTCAGCAGTGTTGCTTCTCTCTTCTAGGTGTGAGGTATTCACAAGCAAGAGCCACTGCTCTGCTGCAGAGAAGCCTATGGCACCGACCTCATGTCTCAGGAGAAGGTACTCCGTGCAGACTGCTGGCCAGAAAAGCAGGGTACAGCAGCTCTCTAAATATCCATGCTACCTAGAAGAAGTGACTGTTTCCAAACCACCTGCACACAGCAATTCATGTTGTAGGGTTACAGAAGCATTTAGGAAACACTGTCCTGCTGTTTCCTGCTTGAAAAACAGAAATGGAGGTGGAAGCATCTTATGTGCATTGTTGGAGCATAAAGTTATGTTCTAGACCGACCAGCAGTGAAAGGCATGTGCAACACATTCTCACTCCTGACATTGATTAAATAAATCTCATTAATTCACAGCTTTTGGTTTTTTTTTTCCTACTGAAAGACAAGATATTTCTTTTTTATTCTTTTTCCTAGGTAAGTAGTCTTTTTGACTCCCTCACAAGGCAACTTCCCTTTCACATTTCTCTTTGCATCCCCATGCCCCACAAAGGGCTGGTCCAGACCCCCTGGGCATGAGGCCCTGCAGTGTCCCTCCCACAGGAGTGGGGAGCACGGGAGATGTCCCTGAGGTCCTGCTCCTCAGATCACAGCCTTTTTGTGCACCGTCAGTACTCCAGTTAGACTCCTGCACTCTTCAGGTTGGTTGCCCACATAGCCAACTATATGGGTTGGCCATATACATGTCCCACCTGGTCCTGCCAAAAGCTTTACCCAGCCAGAGAGGGAAAGGTCAGGGAAGGTGGTGTAAGGGCATGCAGAGTGCCTTCGCTCCTCTTCCTCCTCCTCGCCGCCACCCACTGCTTGCAAACCTCAGCCAAGCACTTACCAGGGAGATATTTTTGCACATGGCTGGCCCAGACTGGTGCCAGCTTTCCAGAGCTTTCCCCAGGTGCATTGCAATGAAAGGTCAGCTGCCGTGGAGAGAAAGGAAAAGAGAAAGAAATGCATCTTTGTCTGCAGGAATGAAGAAATATGCCTAGAAAGACTTTGGGTGTTCAGTGTTTAAGATTCAGTGGAATATGAGTCTATATAAAACTTGAAATAAAAGAAACCCGTTGACCTATTTAATGGGACTAGTCATTAAAGCCACAAGAGCTAAGGAAAAAACAGCTTAATGAGGAATTAAAAAAATAAAAAAGGAAGAAGAAAAACCCCTCTCCATGCCCACTAGCCCAGGGCTAGCTTAATTAAAGTCAATGTAGAAATCTGCAAGAATAAGGAAATAAACAGTTAAATGTGTTATTTTTATCCCCATATTCGTGGCTTCTTGTTCTCTGTGATTGGTTTCATTCTCAAATAAACCAACAGCCTCTTGTTTGCTTTCTATTCTCTGCCTAATTTGGATAAATATAAACTTTGCTAGGCAAACCCAGAAAATAAGTTGTTATCCTGGATATGAAGCTCTGATGAACATTGTTTTGTGATTCTGATAATTACGAATATTTATAGTGTGTGGTTTAAGAGGGCAGCACTAATTGGACAACAGTTTCTGGACTCTCAAAGCACTTAAATGATAAATCATTCACCAAAGACGGATAATATAAATAAAGCGATAGATTGGCTTTCCCTCTCTCTTCCTTTCTTTTGATTTACAAAACAACTCCAACGAGCTGTCTGTGGCCAGAAAGCCAGTATTACTGTGGAGTTAGAACATTATTATGTCTGTTTACAATGATTTGGGAGACTAGAGGGGAAAAGTTTGAATCAACAAATATTTTCTACATTCCTACTGGTAACTCCAAGGCCCGTTTTCAGGGTGGGTTTTTTTTCCCCCCCTTGTCTGTTACAAGTTATGATGTGTGGATGAAGGCTTTTTCCCATGCAGTAATGACTGTATACTGAGATTTCAAGGGGCTGTTCATGACAATCCCATTTTCTGTGTAATTTCATGGTTGTCTTCTTGAATGAAGATATTGGCTGCTCTGAAGCAGGAGGTCAGATGCTCCTGCTCCCTTTCAGTATTGTTCCGGAGTATGTTTCCTTTCAGCTGATGAAAAGTAATTCATCATTTACACCCTTGAATTCTGCCAGCGTTTTTTTGAACAACTTTTCTTTCCCCGTGGTACCTTGGGCCCATGAAAGAGATAAATAGGTTCAATACAACGCTGGGCCCCGGATCCTGGGAGCAGGTTCGGCCTCGGAGGCCCTAAGCTGCCCCTTTCTCATGATGGAGTTTGTCACCTTTCTACCTCTGGAAGTCAAATCCTGTCGACTCAGCCATCTCTCAGCCTCTCTGAAGTGGCTTTGGCACCCACTGGGGCATGTGAGCTTAAAATTGATTTTTTTTTTTTTTTTTTTTTTTTTTTTAAGATTTTTCAAGTTCCCTTAAGGGAGGGGGGTTTTTTTTCAGCCAGCCGGACCCGCAGCCCCTCACAAAGCCCTCAATGTCTAACAGGCACCCGAGGAACTTCCTTGGCGGGGGCAAGGGGCCCCCAACTCCTGACGCCTCGGGAGGGCGGCGTTGCTGAGAAACTGGTCCTCCGCGGGAGAAACCTTCCTGCCAGCCTGCCTCTTTTTGGAAGCCTTTTAGCCTGATTTTTCCTTCTTTTTTTTTTTTTTTTTAAGAAGACGAAAACTTAAATAAAATAACGGGGCGGCGGCCAGCTTGACTGGGTCGCCTCTTGCGAGCGGTGATGCTTCCTGGCATGGGGCACGGCACCGCGCGGCCGCTGCTCACCTCCACTCGGGACAAGAGGACGGTGTGTCCCCATGTCCCCCCATGCCCCGGGGATGCTCTGCACCCAGGTAGCATTTCCACCCACTGCTTCTGCTGCCCTGTGCAAATAATTCATTGTAATGCCCCATAAACCCTCAAAAATCAGTGGACAGGTAGTCATGGGCGGGGAAAGTTACAAGGCAAAGAGAATAAAGGGAGGATTTTCAGTTGTTGGCATGAAAAAAAGAGAGAGGGGAGTATATTTTAGATAAATATTCCATTCTTTTAATAGCCACTGATATACGTGGTTGCAGCAAAAGGTATCTAAAAGCGGGACTGCTAGTTGGAGTAAAGGAAAACCCCTTTGCAGAGTGAGGCTTCAACTCCTGGAAATTTGGTCCCCAGAGACTGCTTTGGCACTGCCCGAAGGCAGGCAGGAGCAGAGGATGCACCTTGCCACCACGGTACCGTCACGCAGCCTCGCAGGTGTCTCTGTGAGCATTTCAGAAGCCGACCAGGTGAATAAAATTAATTTTGAAGGAAAGAGCTGTCAGCAGATTAGATCACTGGAAAGCAAAGAAAAGCTTGTTACAGAAACACATCTGAAAGGGGCTCAGTCTAAAGCCATAATTTCAGCGCAGTGATTCTGAACTATTCCAAGGCATGCATTTAAGCATTCTCAGGCACAAAGAGGGTTAGTAATATAACCCCTTATTTATTTTTTTGGTAACTCTCTCTTGTTTGGAGTAGTCTCTTAGAAGAGCAAATAATCTTTCCACTTGATCAATTTTTGTTGACTTTTCGCTCAGCACATACTGCCGTTGGGGACTAAAATACAGAATATTCCCTGGGTTGGCTTTTTTTAAATACAGTATGGCTCCCTCCTCCCTTTGCTGCAAGTGTTTGTTTTTAACAAAAATATCCTGTGCATCAACATTATCAATACACATTTGCGGTGGGCAAAAGTATTGGTTAATTTGCTGCTGTAGTGACAGCAGGGGGAGCAAAAATCACTGCATCATGGGGGAATTCACAATAATACTGGCTATTAAAAAAACACTTCTGAACAGAAATAGACATTCTGAAGAAAACAATTCTTGTATGCTTTTATTATTGCCAGCCAAGCTAAAGATGTAGGTTAGCCCAAACTTTGCTATGCAAACCCTTAGCAGGGGCAAACAGCAGCTAGGAGAAATTACAAGTATGAAACAAAAGTCGTGAGAGAGCCGAGCTCTGGAAGCAAAAAGGGACAATGCAGATTTGCAGCTTGTCATAAGTAATACTCTTTTTTTAATTTTTTTTAACTGCACGCTGTGCTGCAGGGGAGGGAAATGCAACCCGCCCCGTGCCAGGAGGCACCGCTGGAGCCAGACCCCTCGGTGCTTTGCCTCTGACGACTTAGGGTTAAGCAAGGGCACGGGTGGTGGCACAACCCTGGCCCAAATATAGTCCCAGGAGCAACAATACGAGGCTCAACCAGTTACGAGAGTAACTAAGTTACCTCAGATACTTGAGATATATCCAGACTTGCTGTACACACCCTTCTGTTCACGCTTCCCCTTTGGAGTTATGAGCTACCCTGTCGGGTTTTGTGGGTATTGGCCATAATGAATGCTATCAAATAGGTCTGGTTTCCTTTAGTTTGACTCATTGAAATCAGGTTGATTTCTTGCATCCCATATTGCCAATCAGGTCACATTAAATGATTATGAAATGAATATTGTGATATCTGTCATGTTTGTCAATTCTTCAGGTGAGGATGCACATGTTGCAATATAAAGCAAAATACTCCTCCTTTGTTCAACAGCTCTCCATCTGCCCATCCATCCATCCATCTGCCTCTGTGTATTCACACGCAAAAATAAAACCTGCTAAACAAATCCGTTATGTCTTTTTCCACACTATCATGATTTGTGGATCTATTTTTCCTTTCAATTTTCTGGAATATATTCACAGGATATTATTATCATCTCAAATAGTTTTTCTGCAGTTAGCATTCAGGATTTCCTTTTTGCTTTTCTAACTAGCTTTTCCGTTTGCTTCTGCTTATTTTAGCTCCACCTTACCAGATTTTGTATATTTTTTTCAACACCTTGTGCTTATTGCTTATCTTACTCTTTACTATACAACCCTACTTAGCCACGTTGGGCATTGTTACCTTTATCCTTCTTTAGACTTAAACCAGGATGAATTTCAAATGTCCTCCAACTGTTTCTGAAATATATTCCAATTTTCTTCAGTAGATTTACCATACATTATAATAAAATCCTGATAAAAATTCCTTAGCACACTTTGCATTCCCTCAAAGTCAGCCTGCCATAAGGCTTGCATTGCTTTTTACTCCTCAACAAATATTTTAAGTCAAATGATGTTGAGATCACTGGATCTTTCATACCTCTCCAGTTCAACACCCTTTATTACCCTTGGCTTAAATCGTTGAATTAATTCAAATAGTTTCTGAAAGACAATTCAATAAAGCGCACAAGAAACTAGAGGCAATCCTACGTGAGCGTGAGTATTCCCTCCCTAGTTTTACCTTATTACAGTCAATAACGGAGTAATTAAAAGCCATCTTTATCAAAAGTTCTGGTGCTCTTGAAGGCCTCTCTCATCTGTAAGCAGAGACCTAAATGTTCAAAGAATCATTCAGAAAACCACCTGACTACCTTTATTGTGCTTAACTTTTATCAGAATTGACATTGCTATGTCAGCCAAAATACTTGCAGCATTTCTCTCTCAAGACACTCATCTCCCAGGAATACTGATACGGCTCCTCCTCCGTCTACCCTTTCTCTCCACAAACCCCAGACTACAATCTCAAAACCTCAATTTCTTGCCTCAACCATATCTGTGTTATTCCAATAATACCATGCTTATCCTTGATACTCATAGTTATCATTGATAAGTCTTTGATGTAATAAATCCTTGATATAGTATCATACTTATCCTTTCTATAAGATATAATCAAAAATGAAAGCAGAAACTTAAGATACAGAGTAAAATATATTACTTGCCAATTTTCCACAGTAACTTTTCATCATTACTCCAAAATTACTTTTTAATGCAAAGAGTAGTTCCAATCACATAGAGGCCCACATGATTCAGATACTATCATAATCACAATTAGATTACATTACTGCAATCAGGAATGGAGATCATTAAGAGAAAGAATATAAATTGCTTTAGTTTTACAAGTACTGAGCTAGCAAAATTATAATTAATCTCCATTTATAATCTTTTCTTTCATAGAACTGCAAAGCATGCTACTTTTTTTAGGCCATCAATACAAATTAGAACTAAGTAATAAAGCCCTAACTACTACTACTATGCAGTTCTGAATTGTAGAAACTTTCACATTACGTACAGAAGGCTTTTCATGCAAACAGTGCCCTCAGCGTAGAGGGTTTTTTCAGTGCAATAAGTCCAGCAATTTCTATGGCGAGTTTGCTGTTTATAACACAGAATGCAATCAAAACTGTCTATCCCTCTTCCGAACAATGGATATGAAGTCTGCTTCTAAAATTGGACGATATGTTTTGTGAGAGATGAGACAATAATGACTTAGCAGCAGAGGCAAAAAATGCACAAATACCAGGTTTCACAAATTTTCAGAAATTCCACTAAAAAAAAAAATATGCAATGCTGTCAGGAGTTGTGAGATGGCAGACAAGGCCTCATCTAACTCCAGTATGTACTGCCACATTGAATATACACAGCTCTGATAGAAATTTTTAATGTTGTCATGTGTGCTTTTCCTCATTTTAATTCTCCCTTTTGAGAAACAAGAATATTAAAACCAGTGGCAGTCTTGCCCACATACTAAATATTCTTCTAGACCCAAACTGTACCTTCCTGGACCGATGAGAAAGAAATTATACAGAAGAAAAAAGGAAAAAGAAAAAACAAGTGTGGCCCCCTTTTTAAATGCATAAGTGACTTTATCTCTTGGTGATAAAGAGCAAAGCAACCAAACAGAAAGTAATTGCTGCAGATTTGCTGCTTTAGAGAATAAATGACCACCCCTGGACAGAACCTGCTTAGTGCTGGTTATATGGCAAAGGAACAAGTTTTAACTCCAAGTGAAACAAGTCTGCAAGAACGCTATGGATTCCCGTGGTTAAGTTCTCCCTTCACAGTCCCCTGAATGCAGGCAGTAACTGCAGGGGAAACCCCAAAACAAAGTGTGCGCGAGACCTCCTGAAGTAGGGACATTTCTACAGCTGGATGTGTGGGAACCAACTTGTAACCAAGTTGACCTGTCCAAATATGTTCTTCCTTCATCTGCTGCAAATAAACACTGCATCAAGAATGACTTGGAGAAGCCATGCAGAAAATCAGCGATCGAAGTCCACTTTCTTCAGGGAAACGGACACTGGAATGCTTTAGGTCCCCAGGATCAAGGGTTGCCTGCTGCCAGGGGATGGCCCAGCATGGGATAAAGCCAAATGAATTATGGCTTTGGATCCACATGGTTTATGGACTTCTCCAAGATCAGAAATCTAGAAACAGCTAGAAAACTTCCAGAAAAAAAACCCACCATGGTTTGTCGTTAACGTTAAACCACAACCAGTTACAAATCTCAACTCTATCTCACCCAGTCCTTGTCCAAGCCACCAATGAAACGATTAAATAGGATCAGCCTGAAAACTAACTTTTAGACTACATAAGCTGACACTGGGCAGTTTATATATTACTTAACACTCGTCCTCATAACAGCAGCTTATTCAAATCTAATCTGAATCCACTAGTACTTTAATTCCGTACTTCTTACACTCAGTACCAAATGTTTTATTGAATATATCCTGTCCGCTCCACTGCTTCCTTAGACGATGGCGCACTTAATTTGAACTGGTTTTACTCAAACCCCTTATCTGCTGGAATCTGCTCTACTTGCTCTTACTCAACATCACCAGTAATTGCTGAATGCAGCCTCTTAGAGTGTTAATACAAGTATCAACTATAATATAAAAATACATTTTCAGGCTTCCTGACCATTTTCTGCAGTTCTTCATGACAGTAAGCAATACACATAGTGTCTCATTTATGTAATGTTTTTCCACCGCGCAGGTAATTATGAGACATTCTGTGTGACAAGTAGCTGGCATAGACGTACTCCTGGGACCGACGTGACTTTTAGCCCGTTGGCAGCAGAAGGAGGTGCATGACGCCCGTCCCTACAGCTGACTGCGACTGGGTCGTCAGCTTCTCACAGCTAACTTGTTTCCCCCCCCCACAAAGGAGCGTTGAAGTTCAGCGGTGCTTTCAGGCTTAAGTAGGTCTGAACAAAGGAGGTTTTGGATGACAGTCTTGGATGTAGGCCTCTAAAATCTTTGTACACTCTATTTCAGATATGCAAATGCTCTTTTGGATATGGCTCTTGATCAAGTTTTCATGAACATCCACATTCCTATGCTGAAAAGCGTGTGAAATCAGTCATCTACCAGACCCAAGCAGAAACTGCTTGATTTCAGTTTCCTTGTCTGCCTTTTATATATGCCTGAAATTGTCTTTATCATCTCTGTCTATGCACTATTTATATTAAAATGTTTTTCTTATCTCCTGTAACCAATTCAGTTTGGGTCAACATTAAAACCATTCCACTCACTTCAAAGAGATCCAAAAGAATGCAAGAGAAATCTAAGGAGAAAACTATGAACATTAGGTAGCATCCAGGAACCAGTGCAAAATCAATGTATTTGCTATTTTTTTAGTTAAAAAGTTAAGAGTATGCAGTAGTTTACATAGCACAATTAAACGAACAAACAATATTTAACCTACTAAAATGTTACAGATCCGGAACTGGCAAAACTCTTGATGAACAACAAAAATGTAATGCACATGCTTATGTTAAAGTGGATGAGGGGGTTACATATGTTAGGGGGTTTTCTGCTTTTGGTTTGTGGGTTGTTTTTTTTAAACCTGCCAGCAAAAGAACACGATCTTAGTGATATGTCAGAGATAAAGTTGAAACACCAGAATGCCCATGGCAAATTCAGGGAACAAAGACTCACTCATACAGAATAAGAATGAGCGGTTATGTAGAGCATACTATTAACTCAAGGTGTTTTTGAAAAGCACAAGTGCTGAACATCAGCAGCATACGTACAGACCTATACATCTATTTTCTTACACCTACAAGTTTTCTCCCTGGTGCAGTGGAAAAGGAGCTTTTGAGCTACTGCAATGATAGACACATTGCTGGAAACCAGATAAAGAGAGTAATGTGCCAGAGTTATCCTGTGTACAAGGCAAAAGCCTGTGACATAAAGAGTAGGACTCTTTCTTGAACACTGAGAAGAAAGGAGAGCTTTCCAGCTGCAGTACTGACCCATGCGTAGGCTAGACGGTTGAATCAAGTAGGCAAATGGCTTTCAGGTATGATGCCACAGTGAAATAAATCTCCTTTGCCAAGGAAATCATTAAAGAAACAGGTATGAAATCAATGTGGTACTCACTATCGGCACTGTTCTCTTTCACTGAAAAGTGAAAACATTTGGGAGGGGGTGTTGTTTGCTTTTGTGCATGTGTTTTTTAAGATCGGTCCAGTTACTCTTGGCTCTGGTGCAGCACAGACCATCGGGAAGCTCCATGAGGACAGCGCAGAGAGAGCTGGACCTCTCCAGCACCTTGCTGCAGAGAGGGAAAAAACAATACAGTGATTACACAGAAGATGTTTCGGTGAGTAGTGTCTATAGCATTAGCTACACTAATCCTCTCCCTAAGTCGGACTTGTCTTGTGATGGACAAATTATCCAGCTTAGTGAGGTATCTGGGATGGTGATAGTGTCTCAGCTGTTCCGTTCCCTCAGTTTTCACAGCCTTTCTTTCAGCTCATGAAAACACTCGATGCCCCCCCTCCCCCCCCCCCCCCCTTTACAGAGCACTGTACACAGGCTGGAGGTCTCGCAATCCTCACTCCCTGCCCTTGGGAAAAAACAGGATGTCCTTTCCCAGTGCTGATAAGGAAAAATTGAACCATTTCCTCAAAAAGTTAGTCATTTGTACAAGCAGCAAGGGAGGTTTGAATGGGCATGATCTACAAATAAATGTATTCCAGGCACCTAAACTAAATGTGTGCTATTTATTCCCTTTCCCACCATATAGAGAAAAAAAAAGCCACCTCTATCCCACATCAAAAGCCAATAAGAGAAGCCAATGTAGGACTGAGACGAGTGACTAAGTAGCATATCTTTATTTCCCAGTTCCTGAAGAGGCTGTTATACCAGTTATCACACTGAACTTCTCAAGTTCAAAATGTTTCATAAACATTAAGATGTAAACCATTAGGAAACTACTATGACAAACACCAGTCTTATGGTACAGTGGATGCAATGCTCATAAAAGTGCTAGCATCCTGAATACTCTCTGCACAGTTATCATTTGTTGTCTTATTTCTAATTAATACAGGTTACAAAGGATTGAAAATATTTTTGGTGGTGTAGATATAAACAGAGAAATAAAAATAATTACCTTGGTAAGAAAATATGGGAAGAGCCATGAGAAATGAAGGAATGGGAAAATGCGTTCTACATATAATCTACGAGTTCATCAAAGAGAAAACTCAACCAGTCCACAGGTATTTACAAGAGTAATAGGATATTCATAATTGATGCTTCAGTAGCCAAGAAAGATAAGACAAAAACCACTGGACAGAAGTTCAAGACAGCCTTATGTGAATAAGGTAAAAACGTACGTATTTTTTAAGAGTCGAAGTAACAAAATCTTATAACAGCTTACCAGAGTCGTGGGTTCTCCATCAACACGTGTTCAAATTAAAGTAAGTTATGTTTCTGAAAGATATACTCTTTTTTGAGTGGGAATTAATTTAGGGAGCTCTACAGTCTGTACTGTATAGGTCAAACTATATCACTGCAAGGGTTCTTTCTGACCTTATGAATTATAAATGGTTTAGTGACCAAAATACTATCTTAAAAAATTAAAAATACTCTAAAGCATAGATTTCAATACCAGAAGGGTCCAGTCAGTTCTTTATCTTCAGATGTAGATAAATTGAGTCCTTGCACTTTTCTCTCTATCTCTTTCTCGTAAAATCTAAGTCCTGTCTGTTCTACATAGATATTCCTGACATTTTCTCACAAGAGCTGTGATTTACTCCAATGTCTTCAGCTAAAAATATTTCTTCTCCCCTCTGTTCTGTTATGTGCTTGACTAAAATTAAGTGGAAATAAGTAGGATGGTAGTGGGAAAATAAAAACAGCAATGGAAAGACTGATATCACCAAATATATACAATTTTTCATCTGTTTTTTAAGAATTGAAATTAACATTTTTTGTTCAAAAAAATCTTGAAAATACAAAAATCAGGCGTATGAGCTATACTAAGAAGAGAATATTTTTCATGAGGAAAAAAATTACAAAGATATTTTTTAACTGATTATTTCAGGAAAACCAGGTGAAAAGCCAAAATAAATGAAGGAATGGGAATCATACCTTCAAATGAAAGTTTTGTGAATTCAGAAAAATTCATGCAGCCCATGGTATGTGAATTCACCAAAGATGGCCTAATCTATAACAGGAGAAAAGCAATATATTGAACCTGCTATATACACAGTATATATCACTAAGTATTTTGGATACTTACTCTTCATAAGTAATAAAAATTTTTTTTTTTTGTTAAAAATAAAATATATTAACGCTTTTCTAAGAAAATTATTTGGATTCTTTTTCTTTACTTAAATAGTGTATCTTATACTAGTGAATAATATGATTCAAGAGAAGCTATGTCTCAAAATAACATGACATCTGAAAAAGAAATTGTGGATGTGTGTTTTCCAGGGGAGAAAATTACTAAAGTATCAAGGTTTTTGATGGGGATGGGAAGAGACTAATTCCAAAGAAATTGAAAGTTTTTAGTCTATTGATTCTGAAGGTAAAATTTAGTAATCTTTAAGAATGAAGAATTGTTTACTTTTTGTATAAATTCATTGCATTAAAAAAATTGTAAGAATGACAAAACATTTTGACATTTTAGAAATGAAACACTACAAATTAAATAGAAGCAATTAGCTGAAAATCAATTCAATCGTCCTCCAGGTCTAGGGCTAAGTTACAGGTCAGCAATGTAGTTGTCTAAATAAAGTTTTAAATACCCAATAAAAACAGCCTTTCCAAAAAACAGCGTAGAAGAATCTTACTTATGCCTTAATTAAAATCTGACAATGCAGTAAAAAAAATTTGGATTCAGTGCAATGACCTGAAAATGGCTCCTGTCTCCATGAAGAAGATCTATTGTGTCCCATGATAACGTCTGAGGATGGGGCAGCTGAGATTTCTTCTTCCCGCTCTGGTGTATCCCAGTGCATGCAGGGGTCATCTAGCAGTGAGTGAATTCCTCGGGAGCCGAAATGGTGAGAATCGCTGCTAGTTGCCCCCTTCCTGGTTGTCCCTACACAGTCCTTACCCTGAGCACAGCCTTTGCAATCTTTCTTGCTAAACGAGCCTTACAAAATATTCTCCTTCAAAAGCCACCAAAGTTTTCTCACAGCAGACTTTCTGCAGCTGAAATTTCCATCAGGATTGGTTTTGCCTGTAACTTTTCACATGAAAATTATTTATGGATTATTTAGGAAGTATTATGGGGCTGGTATCCTGTAAGTAAGAGATTTGTATTCTGGAAATGTTTGGCATTTCTTGGTAGTAAATACATCAAAATAGACTGCAGAGTATCTGGGACCTTCGCGTGATTAGATAGGACTTTTCCCTTCATAAAGTAGCCTTGTAAACTAAAGATAATTGGTAATCTATTGCAGTAGTTTGGGTGAAATTATTTCAAAGTACTTTCATTTGTCTGTGAAACTTGCTATAGTTCATTTGCAGTGTTTGCAGAAATGTACTACCTTACAGAATGCTTTCTTTTTTAAGTGAAATTTATTACCTTTATTATCTGTACATTGTCAGCTCCATGCCACCTGTAGCAGGATTATTTCTATCTTTGGCAATGTATAGTCCCAGAGCCATTTTTAATGGTTAAAATTTTCACATGATAATATGTACAGCTGAATATTTAAATTTTTAAAGTAGAACCGAAGAGGAAATACAGTGAGGTCTGGAAAGTGGCATGATTTGACTTGGCATGCTGATATGTAAACCTACCCAAACTTTTTTCAATAAAAAAAAAAGGAAACAATGATTGTGGGAAGCAAAATGTGTATTTTAAACCCTGCAGTCCTTCGTAAGAATGCCATAGTTTTAAATAAAAGCTCTTTCATCTTTTTACATAAGAAGAGGGAAGCAGATACAAGACGTATCCTTCCAAAGTCTCCAAATCCCAGGCTTTTAACTACCCTCTTTCTGTGTATTTTCCCTTAGTGAAGTACAAATAAACAAACAGATAAATAGTTAGATGATGGATGGATGGGTAGGTAGACAGAGAGACTGATAATGGGGTTCATTACTTCATTCAAAGCACTTCATTACCTCATTCTTCCTACATTAAATAATATTCACCAAGAAGCAGAACTTTCCAGGTCTCTCTTCCAGGCTTTTTCACACACTATTACTTCCATTTAGAACTTGCCTGCTGTTGCTGGATCATCATTAACACATAGGGGACAGAGCACTATATAAAGAAGGATAGTTAGGAAGCTTGCAGGGATGGGGAGAGCAACATGTGCTGAACGAGAAGATGAAAATCTGTCCTGCAAAAATCTTAACTGGAAGAATTACACTCCCTCAGGCTCCTGGTATCCTAAATTAGCAAAGGCCTTTAGAAGTCTAAGGAATTAGGAATCTGGGGACATACTGACCTGAAGAGACCTCTTTCTTCCACTACGAATATCCTATCACCGTCTCAGGAAAAGTAACCACCCATACTCCCCCATGCTCCATTAAGTATATGGAATGGAATAAATATATAGGTTGGGATAGGCTTAAATTAAGAACAGCTGAAAAGCATAGACCAAGATGACAGGATTTTCTCCATCTGCTTTTTGACATTTTCAAGACGCATTATCTTAGTCATTAATTCCTGTTCCTCTACTATCACAACAAAGTTCAACTTTGACTCATACCTAGGATTTTATTACCATGAAAAGGCTACAGACTGGGAGGGCTGGACTGGGTATTTATCCTTGGCCAACTAATTGCATCTCAAAACCTGCTAATTTTGGTCAAGGAAGTACCAGGTGATAGGGGTCCTGGCCAGAGGCCCTCTCCTTGACACATATCACCCTATGTCTTTGTGGAAACTTCCTAGCCCAGGTCGGCAATCCTCTAGTCTAGATGGTTTGAAATGGGCACCAAATTCACTTCTTGCAGGAGATGCAGGTGATAAACTAGCCACCAGCATTTGTGATGACGAATCACAAGATGATTCTTGTTTCTTTAAATATCTGGCATTTTATTGAGTAATATTGTGCAAACTAAACAGTGCTAAAATGCACGGATAAGGTCAGTTTAGGAAACAGAACACATGAAGCACAAGCAGATCGATAGGAAACGTGGCAGCTGGGCTTGCTGCGTGGTGCTGCAAGTTATATTACACAATGTACATGTTTGCTTCATTAACAGCAACTCAAATCAAGGCTTCAGAAGTTCCAGGTGTTTTGGTAAAAGCCAAGCTGTATCAGGTTAACATGTTTCAGGTTTACAAAGACAGAAGAGGATAGCAAAGGGAAAATAACATACTTTGTCCCTGCTTTTATTGTAAATCACTTAGTATGGATTTTTTTTTTTTGCCTGGAATTTCACAGATATTAATCAGAGAAGCATCTTTCCGACATTACCTGGGTAATCCATTTCTACAGTGATCCACTGTACCTCACTGAAATTCCTAAAGATACTGAACTTTATTTGTTTAGATGCTAGAAAAATAGTTGTGCCAATAAACACAGGCTTATACTAATGAACATAGACTAATATCAGTGTAACTTGTAATCTACAGCTTGCTGAAGCTGAACCTAAGACTCTAGCAATTGAGCTAGTTAAGTCAAGTGTAATGTTCCACTCTGTCATCTTCAGCTGCAATTTGCTGCAGTTCAGTATAAAAAATTCACTGATAAGTATCTTTAGCTAAACTTCAGAGGTAATTTTATATATAT
>NW_009233681.1:6987-50122 GCF_000690835.1 Fulmarus glacialis | reverse complement strand
CTATGATTCTATGATTCTATGATTCATACGTTCAAGTAATTTCATATCACCATCGTTTAATAGACTTCCTAAGGACCGGGTGCCTTTAACATTCAAGATGTGTTGATAGGCATAACTTTATCATCTTAACTTGTAGATAACTGTGTGAACACTACTGATTTTTCTCCTTCCTGATTTTCCACGTAAGCCTTAGAACAATAGTAAAGAACAACTGTATAAATAAGTGATATGCTCACTGAAATGAATAGAATTTATTGAATTCCATGAACTAAGGCTCATTTGAATTTTCAATTTCCACTGATACCTAAAGCAAGCTTTTAAAACCTCAGACCACATTTATCTGGTCTCTACTAATGAGGCACGTGCTTGGCCATTTGTGTGAAACTCCCGTGCTAACTTCAGTCAGAGCCGTCATATACTTGTCTTTCTCAGTTCCTCATTTCAACACACTTTGGTAACAATGCTTACCTTAGTTTTTACAAAGAAAGTTAGTTCTGAAGGAAATTCATCTTCTTCATGTTTATAAATTGCTTTTGTGTGTCTATGCATAAGTCTTGCTCCTTTTTATATTCTTCTGGTTATTTCTGAGAACAGTATGCTTAGACTTGTTCTTGTGGGACCGAGTTGGAGCAGTGTTCCCTCAAGAGTGCCATATTCTTCATGGATGTTTGAAATTATTCTCTTCTACCAAAATAATAAAATAAGAAATTTTCATTTTTACATGTTTCTCTTTTTCACTTTGTACTTTTGATTTCTCTCTACAATCACCTTCTTCTATTATTTTTCTCATTTCTGCAAAGCTTGCCTTAATAATCCTGCTTTCTTTTTCAACCTATTCCAAAAGACTTCCCCTCCAAAATTTCCTTTCAGTTTCAGAGTATTTAACTTTTTTCTTAGTCTTGAGGTATCACCATGAAGTCATACAATGAAAAGCTAAAAAAAGATCATATAGTTCTAACATTCACTTTTAGAGTATTTTTTAGACTAAAAATTTACCTAATATGAATTGTAGACAGATTAAGTCATCTGTCACACTAGCAGCCAAATCAGAGGCTGGTTTGGCTTTGTTGATTGTTCTTTAAAGAGAATTACATTATTGCAAAATAGCAATATAGATATATGATAAAAATAAGATCAACGGTTTTGTCTTTGATGTAAATAAAAAGATAATTTTCTGTCGGTATTTTGTGGTTAATATATGGTCCAGTCATGAGACAAAAAGTTCTCTAACTGAAACATCAAGCTGAAAACAGTAATCTGAAACAGATGACATAATTCATACAGTTTTGATAAATAACTCATAACTTCTGTAAAAATAGAAAACTAGAAAAGGAGTTCAGTATTTTATATAGAGGGAGAAATTAAAGAACATATTTAACCTAACATAATGGCCACACTTTATAACAGACTGTTTTCATAGATCTGAAAAACTTTTGAGAGAAACAATTATATTCTCTCAGTGTAAATTAGGAGATCACCAAGAAGTTTATATCAAATTAGATTTGATGTATGGATTTCCTTGTCCCTCAACTTCGTTGAACTTTCATAAACATGAACTAATTTATTTTCAAGTGTCTGAGGTTATTTAAGTGAAAATTTCTACATGTTAAATAATTTTATAATTACCTTTATATTGTAAAAAAAAGGAAAATATTTTCACTTGATAGATATGTATTTGCTGTTTTTAATGTAAAAATGATCAGAATTGAGCTTTAATTGAATATTTCCAATTTTCATTGATTTTAAAAAATGGTTCATTGATCTGGGGAAAAAAAGTTATTTTTAAAATAATTTACGCTAACAAAATTCTGATTTACTGTACCTCATTGTAATGTTCTAAAAAGAGTCAGAACATCCTGTCAGGGATTTAGCAAATAGCATCCATATAAAACTATCTGTTAAACTGGTGGAAGAGTACCCAGAGAAAACTCACTCACCTCTTTGTAAACAGCTGAGTTACAGTGATTATTTAAATATGCGAAGTGAGGAACTAATCAAACTTTTGCACTTCTGCATGAAGAAAAACATTCTCCTTCTACAAAATCCTCCTAACAGCTGAAACAAGGAAGAAAAGGAAAACGGTGAAACAAAAACATTCTTCATTACTTTATATTACTTTCCCAATAAACTTTGGCATATCCACTCAATAAAATTGAGCAAAGCGGAGGTGAAATAAATACTTTACTAAATAGCTGAAGATGCAGAATATTCTAATACTGACACTTCTACTCCCTTGTTATTACTCTGGCTTTCTGAAGGGAGAGAATGGAAAATGAGATGGGGTGGAAACAGGATAGATATTACAAACAAATAGACTACATACATACATAGACTATAAACAAATAATTTTGTGCCTGTGGTTACTAATAATTCTCTTCAGGGTATGTATGAGAGGAAGGGAGAAGATTATCTGGACTGAAGTAGGATGATACAGACCCTAGAAGAAAAATATTTGTCCACAGACAACTACCACTTAATTAACTATTGTCATAATATCTCCCAATATTACAAGTAAATTCTAGTAGATATTTAGAACTCTTGGACTTTGTACAATATCTTTGAGTTATAAGGGGAGAAGGCATAATGTAATTTTTCTAAAGTCAAGGGGAATTTTATTGTTCACTTCACTGAAAACAAGGGTTTGATCCAAACTACAAATGTTCACTAAAACAAAATAAGCTTGTCTGTCAGTAGAATCCAACAAGTGCCGTCAGTATTTATAACTAGTTAATATTTTTGACTGAATGAGGGATTTATTCAGTGTGGAATTTCCTGACCTGCCACATTCATTGTTGTGATGAGAATCATGCTGCTTACCATCAGTCACCTTGCGTACTTCACCTGACAAAGCATGGCAGGATGCTTCGCAACAATGAGAAGCTGGCTGGGAAATTTAAAGTAATCTGTTCCCTAAAGAGGAAAAAACGCTTTTAACATGACTTTTTTTTGTTGTTTTGTTTTTTTTTTGGGGGGGTGGTCTCTTTATTTGTTTCTAGATTTCGCTTTAGAGGAAAAGGTATCAGCTGGCTGAGTCCTAAATCACATACTGTGTAGTTCATTACCCCCGCAGGGACTCTGTGAGGTACCATACCTCCTTCGAGTAAAATACATAAATAAATCTCCCAGTGTTCTCTGAGACACAGGAGAACCTCTCTGCAGCACTTCTGCCTGGAAGGCTTCAGCATAGCCTCCTGTCTACAGCGGGCAGCTACGCTAAGGCAGGGTAAAGAGCTGGAATTAAGGGCTGGAGCACTGTGATACTGGTGTGTACCTGTAAGAGGCAGGCCATGGGGCTGACTGCTAAGGAAAAAACACCAACAAATCGGGGAGGGGGAGGGAGGGAGGGGGAAGATTACTAATAGACATTGAAAGAAATGATCATAAAATAAAGAAATACAATGCAAAAGGCAGATTTGTACTTTAAATATGTATTAAAATTAATGTGAGATGAATTTTCTGCTTAATTCACAGGTGTACTTTACATTTTTAAGCTGGTATAACTCTGTCAAGTTCAGCATATTCAGCTGTTCATAAATTCAGGAGTCACTGGCCTCCTGCACTAGTTTTGTTTCTAACATTGAAAGGTCTGATTCATCACTCTATTATTCTAACTTTAAATGTAGTGCACTTTCACTGGAATAAAAGTGGAACAGTCTGGTTAAATCAGGTTCCACTATATTTTCAGTATGATGAAAATGTTAGAAAATAGGTTTTGTCCAGTTAAACTCTAACGCATTCCCTTTCTCTGCGCAAACCTGAGCACTCTCAATTTCTGTCAGCTATAACTTTCTCTGGTCTTTTTAGAATCAGGTTCTATGCTAACAAAGAGTGAAAAATCAGTTCCAGTTAGTAATTAAAAAATTAAAAAAAAAAAAAAAAAGAGAAGGAAAAAGAAAGGATGCAGAGTAACAGTGAAGTGCCATGAAAACCACTCTGCTGTAAGGGAGTTAATTTGAAAGTTCAAGACAGCTGTGATTCTTTCTGTCTGCCATATCTCTTTATTCTTGTCAGTCCACTCTTGCATGGTAGAAATTTCTTTCCACAGCCAATGCAGTGTGACACATTTTCCTTGTTGCTTAGCAAATGCTTTTAATCTATTTTGTAAGACATGTGCAGTGCTACAAAAAATCATGTACTTCTTTTACATTGAAATTCCTCTACATTAGAGATTAAGACGACATTAAGATATAACAGTTTAAAATTAATTAGGAGTAAAACTTATGAACATGCATAGTTTTATCATCTATTTCCTCTAAGCTATCAATTTAATCTATTTTTAATTCTTCCCCTAATATGTTAAAGATGTGAGTAATATCCCTACTGCCCTGAGTTACACTGACATGTGTTACTCCCATAAGAAATCCAACTTCACTAAAAAGTACCTGTGCAAGTAAGGTTGAAAGTCTTCTCTGGAAAAAAGAAAAAAAAAAAAAAAAGGTTTCTTATACGTCTGATATTACTATAATATAAAACTTGTGGTAATTGTAGGAAACAATTATTTCTGAAGCTATAAAAGTGAAGAAAAAAAAAAAAAAGTGCTTTAAATTCAGAAAAACTTAATCATCCTCAACAGAACTAGTCTAGATTTATATCACCGTGACTGTGGTTAGAATTTATCCTAATCTTACTTAATAGCTAACTTATCTAATTGTGGTCTACTACTCTTTCATGTAGCCTTTTTTAAAAATTTGTAATATCAGAAACCAGGCTCTTGTTTTAGAGAAACTGGGATCATAAGTCAGATTTTAAAGTGTAGGTAGATGCCTAAAATATTAGAGAGGCCCCAATAGTATTTTCAAAAGCCCTCAATCTCCATTGAAACTAATCAGCATTGAAAATGAGTCTGGAAGAGAGACTACACTTGTGTGCCATGAGATTATAGAGTGACATTTATTTTCCCTCTCTCTAAACCGATGAATTTTTAATTATTCCATGAAAAGTAGAGCAGTTGCAAAAGGATACATTGAAAAAGATCTGTACCCTGTTTTATTTGTCTGCTGCCTACAACATAAGGTAAAAGAATCAAATTTGAAAGACGTTGCAAAGAAAAGCAATAAATTCCAGGGCAGGAAGGACAACAGATTAGAAGGAACCTGACTGTTCAGATGTGAAAACAGAGCTCTCTTTCTGGTAAGGGGAAAGGACACCAGCAGTCCCATTCCTGAACTGTTTATGAATTTTACCCTAATAGTCATTGGATAAAAAAGAGACACAAGTTATTGTGGAAGAGGCAAGACCCATTTTTAAACAAAAATTGTGCAATTTTTCTAAAAGTGGAAGATGTTTTGATCTTTGTATTTTTGTTTCATAGAGGCACCTACCTGTAAATCTGAGATGTAGGCACCCAGCTTCAGGAGAGGAACAGGACATCAGGTATTTCCTGTAGGCAGTCTGCTTTGGCTATTATCCGTTCTATGTTTGCATCCCATCTTTCTTATGTTTGGTATCTTCAGCTGAAAATTCATGTGCTCAGCTCAATGTTGTGAACTTCATTACCAAAATAAAGCCCACATTTTTCTGATGAGCCGTTTAGTGTCACCAAAACTAATCATCCTTGGAATAGGGATAAAACCATGACTTCACAGTTAAACCTGAAACTACATCACCATTCGGGATCTTATTTGACGTTAACCTACCTAAATTTTAGTCGGATCACTTAAATCACTTAAATTTTAATACCAATAATAGCAACAAAACATACAACCTATGACCAATACAGGACTGCCAATAAGAACTGCAAGCCTGTAGATTCTACTGCAAGTAGTAGATTCAATGCATGTCATCACAAATCTGCTGTGCAGACACTAAGTTGAAAATGTTTTATACCTGTGAGATATACTGTGCTTGCACAATATGGTTCTATATCGCATGTACAGTGAATCTGTTGCTTTGAGGACAAATAAAACTGACTGGACCTGTGCTGCTTACTGGAGAGCTGCTCAGTAAGTCATTCTGCCATTTTGAAGGATTTCTGGACATCCAAGAAGCAGCACGATAGATTATCGGTCGGTGAAGCAGGGCAGTGGATTACCAAGAAAAGCAGCACCTCCAAAAACATGTGGTATTGGCAGGCGAGTCAGTGTATTATTCTAAAATTCTCTACAATATATCTGTACACAAATTCTGAGAAATGACAGTCTTTCAAAAATGATCAACTTTCATAGCTTTATGCATGTCTTTATTTACAGTAAGCCTTCTCACTGGTCAGAACAGTACTAAGGAAATAAGCAAAAGGACACTCCTTTGAAATACAAAGCTCATCAGTTCATAGCAGTACAGAAACCTCTGAAGTATATTCATATGCAGAGAGCTCTGGGTTAATTTATAATAAAGTAATCATTAACATAATGCCTACATAATACCTGCATAATACCTGCATACCTATTAACATAACCCACTTAGGTGTCCTTGCTTTGACGGAGAATTCACTTTAACTTCTTCTGCCCATCTAAGATATAATTCATATCCTGTTTATTTACTCAAAGTAGTCAAACTTTTCAAGTCATGCATGTGGAGATCAGAGGAAGAAAATCACAACAAAATAATATATAGCAACATTAACAGACAAAACAAACAAAGAAACCAAAACAAGCAAACAAACAAACCCAAACAGCAAGCAGAATAAGATAAGCAGATTTTGGAAAAAGAATGGGAAAGACAAGACTTGGAAAGATTAAAAGAGGAAAATCAGAAAAAATATGTGATAAGCAAAAGAGAAGGACAATGTCAAACAATAAAACCAGATATCACCTCTGACATGTTTTCCTTTAGAACAAGAGAGAACGATGGTCATGCAAGCAACCATGGGGAGAGAACAGTTACAACAAGCTCACTGAGAGCTCTGATAAGAAATTAATGTTGTGCTAGAATGAGTAGGTGGGGTGCTAGAATGAGTAGGTGGGGTGCTAGAATGGCTGGTACTTTGAGAGACATGGGCCCACTTATGAGTTTCTATAGGGCTAAATACAGACAACAGTCAAATCTGGTTATGTTTAAGGAATGTGAGATTAATGTTTAACATGATCAAAACTTTTCAAAGTTCTCAGTGAATTCTATAGAAAAAAAAGATGGAGGGAGGGAGAAGGGGGCAAGTGTATTTCAGACACTTAGGATATTTAGAAGTTAGGTAAAAGTTTGAAAGAACTCAGATCATCAAAACTGTTTAATATTTCTAAACAACTATAATTTTGTCCTTTCAACATTATTAGTTTTGATTCTGCCTTTGATTATGCGTCTAATGGCTTCTGAAAGTCTTCATTTTAAGCAATTAAGGATTTATAGGTGAGGCCTCTGCATTGCAATAAGTATTGCCTTGGTGTATATATATATACTTTTTTTTTTTTTTTTTTTTTGCATATATGTGTGTTTGAGGGCATCTGTGGGTGTAGGTGTGCGTGTGATGTATGTATATATTTAACTACAGATAATGACTGAGTGGCTATTAAGTTCTGAAAAGTCACTGCACTGACATTTCACCCTTATCTTTTTCCATAAGAGCTATAAACACTGTGGATTATGCAAGCAGGAAAAAATCCAGGGTTAGAACCAAAACTGTACTTTTATAACTTTACATCAAAGTAATTTAGGAAGTTGCTTTGCTATGAAACTGCCATAACTTTCTCATCTAAATGCTATAATTTCATGATGTGGGTCTTTAATGTACCTAAACTTAAGTATACCAGCTCCGTGTGCACAGCTATTCGTATAAATGGTGATGCAGCTATTTATATTGATACTTAGAGTGAAAATCCTCTCACCTAACTTTAGTTGTCTATAATGTGGAAGTCTACATCTGAGACACTCTCCCTAAAATCTCTTTATAGTTTCTCCAAGTGAAGCAAAGAGGCATTTTTAGGAAGCAATTTGTTCTTTCTATTTTAAGCTGAGATTAATTGTTCCCTGCAAGTGGTTCTTTCTCTCTCTATAGGAGCATAAAGGAATATATTGAGAATGCTTAGGGAAATTAGTTTTGGTGTAGATATTTAGAAGGAGATGTCGACATTTAGACAGAGGAAGCCTGCCTTCAGATTCTGCATAGACAAACAAAACAGAAAAGGGTATAATAGTTAAGAAATGTGCTTCCAGTTCTGTCTTTGCTTTCTAAGTAGGAATGCCATATTTGAATGAAGGTTTTAGCTAACACAGCACTGCAACCATGTTAATGAAGAATGCTGCCTGCAGAACATGTATGTATGTTTTTAAAGGTAAGCACAGACTAGTGACTCAGGTTTCTAAAGAAGCATTAATTGCATAAAAATGTTCTTTAGTATAAACTGATTTTAACAAGTAATCTTGCTTCTTGGTTTCTCAGTTATTTTTTACTCTTCTTGAGAAGATTTAAAGTAGCAAAGTAGCTGGAGTTTATATAATTTAAGTCTTATTGGATGGGATTCAGTGCAAGACACTCACACATTTATATTTACATATGAGATAGGTTTCTGAACTTCCACTATGGCCAGTGGAAATGTTGGAAGTGTAAGATACTGGCATCTAAATTTAAGAAGACAATCTTGAAGAGCATCTCATCACTATGTTGTCAGAGGTGAAATAAACTTGTAAGTTATGGCATATGACACTTCATTAGATTCACTATATTCTGTTTCAGAAAGCCACCAGGGCCAGAGTAGCTGGTGTGTTCACCTCAGAGCTTTTAAATGTTTGGGGTTGTGTCAGTAAGTTAAGTTAGCATGTGAAGTTCTTTGCAATGTCCTTGTTTCTAGAAATTAAAATTTCATAGGAAGTACTTTTTAATCCTTAACACGATGATCAGTGTCATCAGTTTAATAAACGTTCTGTATAGAAATTTTCTACGGTTTTTATGTGTGTTTATGAATAGGTACATTTTAAGAATCAAACCCAGTAAACTAAATAAATCATCATTTGGCAACATAACTATCTGCTTTAATTATGCAACTGTGATTTATATTTCTTAACAGAGGCGTCCACAATTTTTCTGGTTTTGCTTAGGGAACACTTAGCATTTTTTCCCAAGTTAACCAAAGAGATAACATTGTCACTGTAGATCAGAAATTATGCCTACAAACAGATGTTTGTTCAAAAAATAAAATAAAATTAAAATTATCAACAGAACATACATTAAAAAAGGAATGCTGCTCAGACTTCCAGTTTTACTCATAGAATCAGACAAATCCTTTAACTGTGGCAATTCAATAACAAATGCATGTCATATAAAGGTATGTTTTATTGTTAGCTCAATACACCAAATTCAGAGCACGGCAGGAGATGTGCCACTTGCAGATGCTGGAATGAAACACTGGTGATAGCTATCAACAGGTGCCTGCTACAGAGGAACAAATCTGACTTCTAACACAAAGCAAATACAAAGCAAACCCTACAGCAGTTCATTAGTAAGTATTGGGCAATTGTGTCTTGGACATAGTTTACCTCCGCAATTTTTCAAGTGAAATTTAAAGCTTTTGAATCTCCAGTTGACAATATTCTTTTCTGCTGTGGGTTGTCATGATTATGCTAGTTAAATTGATCATAAAACAACCAAAACAAAACATGGATGCTCTTTCAGGGAGAAGATTTTTAATTTCATTATACCTCTACTGAGGGCAGCTCTGAGGTATTCTGAATACTGCATATCTAAGTTGTATAATTTGCTGGTATTATAGCCCAGCTGGCATCTACTTGCATGGGATATAGGTTCTCTGTATCCAATGGCTTAATGTGCTGCTAGGTATGTCTAAATATCTAGGTGCAGTCGCGTAGACTAGAGGTAAGTGGGTAATAGGTTTTACCTTAGGCAATCAAACTCGTTTCTTTGCTAACCCTCCATAACTTCTGAAACAGAATGCTAAGTACAACATGCTTTTGACACTAGAACAACTCATTCAGATTCTTTAGTGATTGAATAAACATCTTATTTTTGCCCTGGGCTGTGTCTAAAGAGTATTGTCCTTTGTCCCACTGTCCTTTTCCATAGAGGATAACAAGAATATGTTTACAGCAGTCAGCAACCTGATAAAACTACTCAGACATGAGAATGAAGTGACTGAAGAAACAGAATTACTTCAGTTATGTGAAAATATCCTCACATTCAAATAAGTTCATTGTTTCAGCACAAATGGTATGCTCTTTTTCTGAGATAGTGAGATTTCTATACTGGAGATAAGCTAGCTTCCTTCAGGCTTGTCAACTGAACAAGACACAGGAAAAGTATAATCTTGTTCATAAATCTTAATTTTAAAATACCTTAGCTGAAATTCTTTTAACAGTTGAACTTCTTTGTCTACCAAGGGGTCTGACTAGCATAGTTACTGTTAACAGCGTTACAGACAATTTTATAAATACCAAACAGATATTACCCAAAATAATATTCCATTCATCAGATAAATGGCTATAGATAGGTGCAGATACATCTGTTATCTGAATTTAAAGTGTCATGTGAAGCAAGGGAAAATATCACACTGACTGGTATCATTAGGAGAGGACACTAATCCACTTGAACCTCACTGGCATATATTTTCACTACTCAGACTACTGGTTAGTGTGTCAGAAGCCAGTCACCCCAGTCTGTATTCTGTACTCATAGCTGGAAAACCCCTTTTTCAGAATGTAGACAGTTTATCTAGGTTGCCCATTCTTTTTTTAAATGCCCCATACTTTAAATGATGTTTGAAACATTCAGATGGCTTACACTAAGTGGAGCCAAACTAATAGAAATAGCTAAAAACTAAATTAGAACTTAAAATGTTCTAACAGAGAGGACATTTAACTTCACCAAGCAAAGAGCAGATCACATAACACATTGCCACAGAAGGGGGTCAAAACTCTCTTCCTCCACAGTGACTCCATCCTAGTTCTGAAATAACTCGTTTCTAGGCAGTGCACCCCACTGGCTACTCCAGACAGCAGGTTAATGATAAAAGAATAAGAATAGAAACAAGGCTGAGAAATAAGGTGCTCTGACACCTCTTCCTTCCTTTTTGCTCTCAGTGCAATACCAAAGAAATGGCAAATGGTCCGTGTCTCTTGAACAGTGAAGCCACACACTTTGCAAAGGTGAGCTGCTTTACCACTTCTCACCTGACAACACAACTTATTAAATATGTGCCAATATAATCCTTGACGCAGAATCTTGAGCATTACAATGGTCACGGTCCCCCTTGTCACATAGGTTAATGTCTGGTCCCCTCTTTCATCGTTTACTTTGTTTTAATAAGATCCTCTCAGTATCTACATTCACTACAAGCTGTTTGATTTCAGTTCTGTAGATAGCACTTGTAATTTAAGGCACCTTCTTCAAAGATCTCACTGATGACCTCAGTAAGCAGCTCAGAAGGTGATTCCTCAGTGCTCCTGAGATTGGAAATCTATTAAACCTGGGTCAAATGCATCTTAGCCTCTAATAAATGAAAACTAGAATGAACCAACAACCTAAGAGACAATTCAGTGCTATCGTACTATCCACAGACTACCAGCCTGTATTTTCTTTTGATGTGGTTTTTTTTTACACCTGAAATGCTCAGTGTCCTTACATGAGTTTTGTCTCCAATTATTCTTGCATAAAAGCCATGCATAACTAGCCAAACATAATAGTGCTTCCCATACAAATGACCTGCATCTATTTAATTTCTTTCTTCAAAACAGATATGAAGAGTCATTTTATCTCCAGGAAACTAACCTGCTTCAAAGATACGATACATTGTTAAAGATCCATGCAGGGCACAATTAGGAAAGAGAGACACAAAAGGTATCATGCTCAGGATCAAACTCGATGCATTTCATTACCTAACCTGTGAAAGCTTCAGATGGACAAATCTGGAATAAATATTTTTTACCTGTGTATAAACAGAACATGGTCTTAAAGATTGCCTTCTAGAAATAAGAGATTGGTCTCACCATTACTAATATTTTCAAGACAGATGGTCATCTATCCCATAATCAACATATCTGCCTAGAGTTGTGTAATCTTACAGATTATATTTAAGTTGTGGTGCATGTGGAATAAAACATGGGAAAAGAGCAGGATACTTTAAAAAGTCCACCTTTTTATTCACTTTTAATCTACTGATTAGAATCAAACAGTATGGAATCAGCCTTGAGGGGGTTCAGAAGACTTAAGTCTCATGCAGGATCAGATGTTACAGTCTTGTTTCAAGCAGGTTAAAAAGATAATTATCTAGCAGGTACTACCTAGGCCATTTAAAAAGGCACTATTCAAAGCTTTGGTGTCAGCCAGACAAGTGGTACTTCAGCAGGTGCAGGCTGATCTTCTGAAGGCTGACTGCATGTGTCAATACTGAATGCCCTGGCCCAGGCTGGAGCTTTAAATGGTTTACAAGTTCCAGAAGGCCATTCCTATGACCTAATCAATATAATATTGAGGTATCAGAGCTGGGCAAATGGGAAGAAATCCAGCTGCACTCTCTTGTCACATCAGACATTTGGTCTTGCATTTAACCTCCCTAATGTACTTTGCTTTTGGAAAGCCTACGGGATCAGATGAAGGATGTGCAAATCCACAGAGACCCTCATTCCTCGCCCATCCCCTCATCATGTTTAACATACTGAGCCTTCAAGCTGCCATCGCAATTCATCTATCAGCATGCCACCTGGGCTTTGCAAACTTCAGCATCTATGCTGGTAGCAGGACCACTTAGGGCTCCTGATGACTATGAGGAAATAAACACACACACACACAAATTTAAAACAAACAAACAAAAAAATAAAACCACCCACCAATGCACATACACTACAGGAAACAATTTTGCATTTGGGAAGAAATCCTAAATAACACACTTCAACCTCTTTTTTCTATGAATTCCTGAATAAAAATCAATATCACTTCCAGAAAAATGATCAAAGACAAGGAGCAGCAACTCAGAATGGCTGAAGACTGGAGAAAAGCCCAAAAATCTTTCTTCAAAGTGAGTTACTAAATTTCACACTTATATTCAGTGTCATGGTAACCTTCAAATACATATGCAGAAGCCTGGGACAGAAGAAAGAGAGGAAAAGAAGATCCTGTGTCCAGGAGAAATTCGCACATGTGAATGGGATGCGCATTATCGTTCTGCACATTGCAGCAGTAAAGGCTGACACCATATGAAGAGGCAGACTGGTGAATACCACAGAATGCCAGCTACTGAGGTGGACTATGAAACAGATATCTGATTTAGTATTTGTAAAGAAATTTTCAGCCATATGGCATAGTGTAACTTGTTTCAGAAAATCAGTACAGCTATCATAACATGGCGCCATGACTCAGCCTGTAAACTTTGCCTGTCACAATTCTAATTAGGATTGGTTTTCATACTGAGTACTGAGTTGAATTGAATAAATTGTTCTCCATGAGCTAGTTCCAGAGTTAGCTTTATCAGTAATCATTTAAGATTGTGTGCACAGTTCTCCATTCTGAAAAAAAAAAAAAAATAACTAAACATTAAGATGAAAAGTTTCTGCTTGGGCCATCCAAAATGTACTAAGCAGCTACAAGTCAGTAACATTCCAACAAGTTTTATACCAACATTGGGTTAATAAGTTGAGAGAAAGAATGGAAAAAGTGGTAAAAGGAAAAGAAAAGAAGTTAAGTGAACATAAGAAGGCAAGTGAACGGAAGAAGAATGACAAAATAGAGAAGTCTTCCATGGTATACCACCTGGAACTTAACCAAGTCATGCATCTGGTAATCCTGTGGCTGGATAGGAAGACTGTCTGCCTCAGAGAAGCTGAATGCCACACTTAGCTCCTTAGAAGGGAGAATGTACTTACTGTTACACCTTTGTATAGGGTGGATTTTTTTCTGGTTTTGTTTTGCTTTCATGACGCCTTCTCCCATATTGTCATTTTGCTTGGCAAGCAAGACAGAACCAGGAAGGGATGGCAAATACAGTCTCTTCCTAATGCTATGGGAACCCTACAGGATAGGACCAGAGTAGAGTCATGAGGAAGCTCCCCTAATCTTGCATATTCTGAGAAATAATAAATAAGTTAGTTACATTCTCTGTCTTATTAGACGCTTTTTTACATCCAGCAGAGTCTGGCAAGAAACTGTGATGTGTTTAGCACAGTAACACATAATCTTATACATACATTTTAGCTCATGTTTACTAACTCATGTTTAGCGAGCCAGTTTACTAACAACCAGGTACACTCACCTCTTTTCTGGGGCAGGGAGATTGGTTTTGCCTTTATTTTGTTAGGTTTTTTTGTACAGAGAACGTGTCATGAGCTGCTAGAAGTATGAAATTACTTAATCATACACAATATTTCTTGTCAACATCATCCTTGAGGTGTAAGATAGAAGGAGAGATCTATTGTATAAATAGAAAGGCATCAGAGTCCTCTTTAAACCGGAGTGCTGAACATTACCTGAGATAAGAAAGACATCTTTGTATATGCTAATAATGCCACCAGTACCCAACATGCAAACTGAAAGCATGCAGAGTAGTAGAAAATTCTTGTTTGCCAGGAACATACTGTAATGCTGAATCACTCCTTTGACTTACTGAGCTTTATGAGACAGCAGTTCTGCAGTTTTCTGAAGTCAAATAATGAGAGTGAGAGTGAAGCCTCAAAGCTGCTCAAGTAATGCATATGCTGAAAATTAAACTGTTTTTTCTTCCTTTTTTTTTTCTGATCAAGCCTGAATTTTCCTAAATAACTTCTATGTAAAAGTGTTACAATTGGAATTGCTTTTATGTTAAAAATTACATTGCTTTAGATCTCTAAATATAAATTTCATTATTCTACCTTTTGTTAACAAAAAACAACAAATCAGATTGTAGAAAGTAATGCATTTGGACCTCAATACATGACATATGATCTCTGCTACTGAAATTATTATCATTCAAGAAAGCATAGCAAATTTGCCAGTATATTTTCCAAATATTCCAACACATTTGAAAGAAAGAAAGGGAAAGGGAAAAGGAAAGGGAAAGGGGAAGGGTAAGAGGAAGGGGAAGGGGAAGGGAAAGGGGAAGGGAAAGGGAAAGGGAAAGTGATACATATATTGCCCAATAACATGTAACCTCCCCTTTACTTCCTCTGCAGTATAGTATGTAGATAAATTCTTGCATGACATTTAGAAGCAACTAATAATGAACTGCCAGAATCAACACCTACAAAGAATTGCAAGGAGTTCTGACTAAACTCACTGAAAGCATGAATGTATATTACTGAGTGCCTCTCTTTATCTGTGAGAAATGTATGAGGAAAGCTAAGTGTATATATTGCAAAAGCCTCAAACAGCAGAATAACAGTAACCGAAACCAGAGGTAACTGAAAACAGAAGTTGACTTGCAAACATAAAGGAGGAAAAATAATTCTTGGTCTCTGCAATTAATTAGAGTAAGTCTTTAAAAACTGAAATAATTAAATACAGTATTGTAGTTAATAGAATTATTATTCTCTTCTAGTCATTATTAAACAAAAGGTATTACAGCTTTGTGTAAGTATAATATGAAGCCTCACTTTGCATTGTGCAAATACATAATAAAAGAATTTATTATCTAAATAAAAAGACATATATTATGCACATTACCTATGGTTTTTTTCCAGAACTAGTAACAATTTGACAGGTCATCCCATCTCTTTTTCTCAATTTTCTTCATCAGCATAATTGCAAATAATAGATCAGAACATAGGGAAGCCACCTTAGACAGTCTTGAAGGGAGCATAGTAAATCTTTCATACACTTCTGTAACATCTCTAAACAAATAGTCAGCCAGGAACAATTCTGTTTTCTAATTTTATGTTGAACAACATGCTATGAGAACACTTAGATGAATATTGTAGGAAAAACTTTTTATTTTCCCATGCTTGAGTTAAAAAATCAAAATATTGAGAAACTGTTTTGAAATAAACCAAAATGCAATAATTTTAATGTAAAAGTATGAAGTAGATATAAATACTAATATTTGCTAGTATTATTTTTTTATATTTGGATAGGATTGGCTGATAAACCTCAGCTTGTTTGAACGTCATCACTGTGTCTGTTAAGTTATAACACTAATTTTGAACTGTGTTACACTATAAATATTGCAGGACACACGTAATAAAACAAAAACCTTCAAATAATTTTGAATTTTATATCAGAAACACACTTTGTCATGAAAATTAAATAAAATCACTGTATTTCTGTGAAATTTTTGATGTATTGAATTGATATTTTTGACAGAACATTTTTCCATTATAAAACATTTTCCCTGTTCTAATAACAGTGATGATTATTGTGACAGCATGCCATCAGGAACACTTTCCTTACACCATAACAACTCTCAGTGAAAACACTGCAGATCACAATTGAGTTTAAAGTTTGATAAAGCATAATCAAGGAGCTACGAAAATTTTATTGCTGTTTTCACCAACTGTAACTCTCTGAATAGTCATCTTAAAACTAGTATTTCTATTAAAATGCTAACTCTTAAGATGATGGCTGATAAAACAATACTGAGACAATCACGACCAAGGACAAAAATGAAATTTCCTAAGGAGATGTTGTTCTTCAGAGGGATTTTTGGTGATATCTCCAAAAAGGCTTAGAATATAGCCTATTGTATGTGTACAGATATACACACATAAATGTATATATACGCATGTACACACACACATATGTATAGATATATAGTATACTTAACAGGCAAATGTGTATAAATTTACATGAGAAACAACATATTCACTGCACAAAGGATTTCTGATGATTTGTTCTCTTTCCCTCTCATGTAGGCCTCCCTTCACATGTGTACATAATACATCTAGCTGTGTTTGGCAGAATTCTCTCTCACTTTCTTGAGGTTTTTTTCCACTTCTTATAGGCCTTCATCTTGGTCAGCTGACAGTTTCCTTTGATGCTTATGGAATATTCCAATTCCATCTTTTTTTAAGCACTTCACAATGCAATTCTGGATAGCTTTGATTAAACTGGATTTCATTTGAAAACAGCTGCAGTAAAAAGTGGTGGCAATCCTGAGTGTTTTGACTATTAAAAATACATGAGAAAAAGACACCTCCCTGAACATGTTTAATTCACTCCTGGATTTCTTAGGTATCCCAAGCTCAATGCTTGATGGCCTTCTTTGATATCTGTAATTACCCTGTTTATTTTGATTAATGACATTTAAATTAATTATTTTATGTGCTTTTCTACCTCTTTAAATGAAGTATTAATGAGTCTGGACTTTCCAACACATATAGCTAAAACATATAATTGTGAATCAGTATAAAAAAGATTTTGCACATTTTACATTATCTTGCTTGAAAACAAATTTGAGATTTGACAATAAATCCTTTCTACTAAGCAATTTGGAACTGCAGAGGGGTTCATTATTTTTCTTATTAGCTAAATTTCCATAGCAGTATCATGCTGATAAATATCATCAGTGATGCCATAAATTTTACTTAAATTAATACAAACAATGATGCTTTATTAGTATGTACAACGGAGCACATCTTAAATAATCATTAGATTCAAAAATCTCTATTTTCTTCATGCTTCTAATTTGCTGTATTTCAAATAACCGTCACACTGAAAGCCTTCTCTTGCCCTTTGTTCTGCACTTCTATGATTTAGAAAGCACACAGGCACAATAGCACTTTTAGGAAAAGAGTCAGATATTTGATTCCAGAACACTTAAACAGGGAACATGGCAGTGAGAAAGCCATCTGCAAATGTGGGAAAGAGAGGGAATAAACTATTTTTTTCAGCAACAAATGAGATACATAAGCCAAAGAATGCTTCTATCACCCAGAATAAAGAGGTAAACAGATTGTCTACTGGGCTTTAGGGCAGTTCTGAGAAATTCTTATGTACTCACATTTTTTGATGCCCTGATTAGACCTTGGAAACACACAGTACTGTAGGTATTTCCTGCCCCACCTGCCTTCTGGTGACACTGACTGACTGTCAAGAGCTTAGCCTCCTAACTTACGCATCCAAGTGTCTCCTCACCTTAAACTTCCCTCCCCACCCTGAGATGGAAAAATAATTTACTGTCTCAAGCTTTATCACAAAAGGAAACTAAGAAGAGACAAAGAAGAGCAAGACTGAACTCAGAGGGAACAGCCAGCCAGCTAAGATCAGTTCAGCTACACAATTGTGCTGTAAAGAAGTAACTGAACCTTACTTTGAACCACTTCAAACAACTGGAAAAGAAAAAAAATCCCATCAAGTCTGCCATGAGGGAAGCATATGTGAACTGCACATGGTCTGAGAAATGGGATAAAGGATGTAAATAGGTCTTTTACTGTCTTTATGTCCTGATTCATGGAAACAAGAGAGCACTTAAACACATGCTTAGTCGCAGGCATCTGCTTTACGTTTATTTTCTTCAAATGAGAAAGCCAATAGTTAAGTTTATATGTGGTCCTGAATGGAAAGGAACATAAAACACTCTGTCAGTGTGGTTCTGACTTGGGTCCCTACCTTTGCAGTATAATCCAAGCTAGTTGCTTAAGCTAATTGCGAGTTATGTTTAGACAAGACATGGGTACACAGTCTAGATCAGCTCTCAAATGTGAAATACAAAAGCTCCAGGTGTATATTGTGGTTTGCTTAGTCTAAAAGGTTAGGTTTCACCCACCTGATAGGAGTAAAATATTGTATAATTTCTTAAGGTGATGCTGCAGAAAGAAGTTTTTGGGTATGTGCAGGTGAAAAATTATCAATAGATATATTTGGGACATTCATTTCAACACCACAGTTCAAGGTAAGTGTTTCATCCCTGTTTACATTTTTCTGTGACCATTCTGTAACTCACAATAATCTTTACTTCGTCTGTGTGACCCTCTGTGGACTAAATAAGCCTCAAGTCATGGACTGCTTAAAAAATAAATAAATCCGAAACAAAACACTCCACTGCACATAGTTCTCCCCCTGGGGAAATGAGGAGAGAACAAAATATGCGACAGATGTTAGTCACATTGCTTAATGCACTACTGGAAGGAGTTCAGATACTATGATGATAAGTGTGGTATGAGAACCTATATAGATTAGAAGCATTTAGTAAGATGTATCCTAAACAGACTCATTACGTAGCTATTACTGCAAAAATATCTGTGAGGAGGTGATGCATGAGTTGTAGAATAGCAGACTTGTAAATGTCTTTGAATATATATGTTCTCTTGAAAAAAGCCTTGTGTTTATTATTAAATGATAAGTAGAACAATTGTTTTCAATTTTGGATCATTTATCTACGCTTTAATTTGCCATTCTGTTCATGAAGCATCAAAGATGCAAAAGCAAAGCCTTTAGAAAAGCTGCTTAGCACAATAATTAGATTTTGTATTGAACATTAAGGGCAGACCTGAACCCAGAATAGAACAGTAATAGATGAACCAGAAAAACAGAATGCATCTGCCAGAAAAGATGGGACAGTACAATTGGTTAAAATACTGGCCATTTCCCTCTGGATGCATGCAAGTGAGTTGGCTTCAGGTCACACAAGAAAAACTGTGCAAATTTTGTTATGTCTTTGATTGGATATAAGAAATATGCTTAAAATAAACTCTATAGTTTAATCAACAGGAATTCTGAATTGTTCCCTCAGTAAATTTCTAAGGGATTTGTCTAGGGTAGAGATTAATAGTATAAACATAATGTTCTTTTACATTAGATATCCTAGCAATTTCCAGACCTATAGATCCAATGTCTACAAAGCAGAGGAAAAATCAGGTGTTTGAAAGCTTCTGTTGCTTTGCAAAATTTTGTAATCAACTCAGCGTTTAGTGGTAGGCTTCAGTTACAATATTCTAGTACATTTGACTACTTAAATTACAGGAATTGGAAAAGAAACCTTTCTTCTTTTGTTTTTATTTGTTGCTTTCTCTGTGTTTTCAGAATAGAATGTATTCTTCACATATGATGACACAATACCTTCTCCTTTTTCTTTGCCAGTTACTCCAGTTATCTCAAGAAGCGTGAAATGACACTTTATCAAGACAGATATTACATAATGGCTTGTAAATGAAGCAGGACTGCCAAAGTCAATGGCAGTTATAAATGAAATTTTGTTATCTCAGACACTAAAGATAAAAAATGTGCACTTCAGAACCTGCAACTTTTTAAAATCATGCAATAGAATCTTGAAAAGTTCATGAAATTTGGGAGAATTTTTTAAGATCTATCTCTTTAAGTTCCCACATTGCCAATAACTCTTTCTTCCACAGTGTCACACTAACCATTCAAGAACCTTCTTGGTACGCTTACTCTTTTCAGCTTCAACATGCTTAAATTCACTCAAAATTTTTACATAGAATAACCTGAGTTTAGCTAGGTATGAGAATCTAGTAATGAAAATTTCTCCCAGTATCCTGGCACTCACCTCAGAGTAAATGATTGTCTACTAAATTGGATGTATGAGATCTCAGCAAAATATGGATTTCTGTTAGTGAATTCATAATAAAGGAATGAAATGCTACTAATAGTTTTAGCAGTCATACTTCTATCCACAAAGTATAGATTTTTAATTTCTGAATGCTTTGCAAATTACAAATTATATATCCTCACACCACTCTTGGGAAGAGAAAAAAAAAATGTTACTCCCTTTTCAGAGAAGTTTCTTACTGAGAAACTGACAGTGTTAAGCATGTTATTGTAGGACACAAATCAAGCCTTTAAGAGAGCTGGAATTTGAAGTCAGGAATTCCTAACCCTATACTAACTCCAGTGGGCCACATTGGCCCTCATGCCTTGCCTGAAGCACATGAAGTACGGAGTGCTTAACTTATTGGATGACAGTAGTAAAGATAATGCTTCCTTTTCTGGGTGAGCTCATGTTGCTGAATGAACATTCAGAAGTAGTCAGGATAGGCAGAATAAGCTGGACTTCTTACTGCAAATCCTTATCATGAATGTTAGATGTGATGTCTCATACATAGAGATGAAATTGGCCTCCCTAAACTTCTGTTTGAATTGATCCTCACGAAGCTAGTCCTTGCTGAATTCCCATCTCAGGCTTCCTGATCATCCATGCACCTGTGGCTGTCAGGCAAAATAAGAGATCTGACAGAATAAAACACTACTGCACCCTCCAGAAGACAACCTTTTAGAAAAATGTCCAATAGTCCCCTAAGAGATAGGAGTAATTTAAAACCAAATCTGTTCACTTCTACAAAGAATCTGTAAGACTCAGCAAATTTTCTTTGCAACTTCAATCATTTAGAAAGAGGGTCTAGTCTAAGCTTGTCATTGTAGGTGCCCTGTAAAGTCAGCAAAGAGTTCTAAGAAGCTCCAGAAAGTAATTCAGCCAATCCCAACATATATGAGTGACATGAATTTGCCATAAGGCAGAGAAGTAAAACTGCAGCAAATGGACTTTTTGATCATATACTTTGGATCAGAAGTATTGCTTTCAAAAGATGATCCATTATGGTGGGTTAAACTTGGCTGGCTGCCATATGTCCACTGAGCCGCTCTCTAACTCCCCCTCCTCAACAGGACAGGGAGAGAAAATAAGATGGAAAAGCTTGTAGGCTGAGATAAAGACAGGGTGATCACTTGCCAATTACCATCACCAAAACAGGCTTGATTTGGGGAAAATTAATGTAATTTATTGCCAATTAAAAATGTAGTAGGATGGTAAGAAAACAAAGATAATGCTAAAATACCTTCTTCTCACTCCCCACCCTTCTCCCCAAATTCATCTTCACTCCTTCATTACTGTTCCTGACCCTTCCGTCCCCAATTTCTCTATCTCCTCCCCCTGAGCGGTGCAGGGGGACAGGGAATGGGAGTTGCGGTCAGTTCATAACACTTCACCTCTGCCACTCCTTCCTCACACTTTTCCACTGCTCCAGCTGCATCCCACAGGCTGCAGCTCTTAAGAACTGCTCCAGCGTGGGTCCTTTCCACAGGGCGCAGTCCTTCAGGAACAGACTGCTCCAATACGGGTCCCCCACGGGGCCACAAGTACTGCCAGAAAACCTGCTCCAGCATGGGCTCCTTTCCACAGATCACAGGTCCTGCCAGGAACTTGCTCTTTTCTGGGCTCTCCATAGGCTGCAGCTTCCTTCAAGGCATCTCCACCTGCTCTGGTGTGGGATCTTCCACAAGCTGCAATGTGGATACCTGCTCCACTGCAGTCCTCCATGGGCTGCAGGGGGACAATCTGCATCATTGGTGGTCTTCACCGTGGGCTGCAGGGGAATCTCTGCTCTGGTACCTGGAGCACCTCCTCCTTCACCCTTCTTCTCCTTAGTGTCTACATGGTTGTTTCTCATTTTTCTCACTCCTCTCTCACAGCTGCTGTGCAACATTTTTACCCTTACTTAAATATGTTATCACAGAAGTGCCACCAGCTCAGCTTTGGCCTGCAGTAGGTTAATTTTGGAGTTGGCTCTGTCGGACATGCGGGCAGCTCCTGGTCTTTTCTCACAGAGGCCACCTCTGCAGCTCCCCCTGCTACCAAAACCTTGACACATAAACACAGTACATCCATAAATATTTGAAAACTTGCTTTCATCTGAACTTTAGAGCAAGTCTTATGGCTCTACTTCTGATGTAGGTTAGCATCAAGCCATCACATCCTTTAAATGGGGAATGTAGGGTAACAAAAGTGGACTTAGATATTTTACATTATGGTGTCTTTGTTGTTAACGTAGATTTGATAATGGATATTAAATTAAATTTTATTCAGGGTTTTTTTTTTTTTTTTTTTTTAATCACACTTGATATAGTCATAGTATAACACAAGCAGAACATATGAGATAGTTGCTTTGATCTGCTGCTATTTTGCAGCCCTAGAAAAAATCCATTTAAACAAGGATGCATAAACTTATGTTCACAGAGGTCTCAGGGGTATGTTAGAATGGCTATAGCATCCATTGGACATGGTTTCTTCAGAAGAAATTGCACTAGTCTATTGAATTTCTTCTTGTAGTGGAACATTTTCTTCACTGGTTTTCCTGGAGTTCTCATATTTTCATGGCATAAGTATTATTCTTTTTCTTTCTTTTTTTTTTTTTTTTTTAAATCACCCAGGTATTCAGAGTATTAAAGTTATTCCACTTTGTTGTTAACCTATTTCTGCCTGAGTGTTTCTTGTAATTGCTTCATGAAATCTAAATTTTCCTCTGTCAGGAAACAAGTATAACATAAATAAAAGCATACTATTATTAATAAAAAACAAGCATAAAGTCTAATTAAAACATTTTTTTTTTGCATAGTTATGCATTAACACTACAGACCAATCCCACCGTGTCTTCTGCACTTGGAGGAGGCCATTATGGAAGCCTTGCTGTACCAGAGAATCCACAAAATTCTTTCTGTTTCATTCTCAGGAAAGGTAAGACCCCAGCAAGTAGAAATGCAAGGGTGGAGGGATGCTACTGTGGTAATCAGCTGTTTGTTACAACTTGCAAGAGCAATGGCAGCTTATAAACACCACTTCCATAGCAACATTTTCCCTATCATGTACCGTACTGTCCACCTGGGAACAGCAACAGCTGCTTCAGAGCTACATAGCACCAAAGCACTGACACGTTAATACTAACAAACATCTTTTGTACTGGCAACAAGTCCAATTAGAAGCTGGCCTTGGGAGAAGTGATGGATATAGATAGGTTTTCAAAGATAAGAGTGTGTCCTTGTTTGTTTCTCATATTTCATATTTTCTGGTCTATGCCACTAGTATGGACTTTCCTTATATGGGCTCCTTACAGAGCAAATCTCTGCTTTGTTCAGTTATTTATATGAGAGGATGTGAACAAGGAACATCAGATTTGTAATTTTCCCTCTGATTTCTCTGAATTAGAAGGAAGTTGATACAAACATGGTAAACGGCTACTTGCTTTTCGCAAGCATCTCCTGAACAGACAAGAATAATCTCAGATTAAGAACATTTAACACCCTAATGGTGTTCCTAGAGGGCTAGGGTAGGGTGACATTAAAGTTTCCTGACAAGCCACACCACACTCCAGCTAGTTACACAGAAGGCTACCTGAGAATCAGTGTTCTCATCTTCTACCAGTCTTCAGTCAAATGCTAAAATACACCCATCGTAAGAAGAGAAATCTGTATTTAAAAGAAAGAAAACAAAACTAATAGTAATAAAGCTTTCCAGGTTTCACAGCTTTATAATAAATGAACAACATAGGGAGATTTTCTTTGGAAACAGGTAAGCCTGGTAATCATACATAATGTTCAGACCACTGAAATGCAATTTCATCTGTGTAAGGACCGTATCATATAAAGAACAAATGTTCTGCCTTTCCTTTGGAGATGCCTACGCTCTTCTACTGTTACATTCACTCTGTATTATGTAAATGGGAAGTGGCTGCTATCAAATGAAATAATAAACACAAAGAATTTCACTGCTGGTGATGGTAAATCATGCAGAAAGAAGTTTATGCACTTTTCTTGCTTAATTCCTGTGAAATTCAGGTGGCAGTGCCCCAATTCCTGTTTCATGAAAAGTGTAGTCTATGTATTTTCCTTTTCCTACCCAAATATTTCCCCTGTTGATTCTTCGCAACAATAATAAAAGCAGGATGTAGAGTACAAAATGAAAAACAAACTCACTGCCCTGGTTTCATCCAGGATAGAGTTAATTTTCTTCCTAGTAGCTGCTATAGTGCTGTGTTTTGGATCTAGGATGAGAATAATGTGATAACACACTGATGTTTTAGTTGTTGTTAAGTAGTCCTTACTGTAGTCAAGGACTTTTCAGCTTCCCATGCTCTGCCAGGTGCACAAGAAGCTGGGAGGGAGCATAGCCAGGACAGCTGATCCCAACTGACCAAGGGGATATTCCATACCATATGACGTCATGCTCAGCATATAAAGATGGGGGAAGAAGAAGAAAGGGGGGGACGTTCGAAGTGATGGCGTTTGTCTTCCCAAGTGACCGTTACATGTGATGGAGCCCTGCTTTCCTGGAGATGGCTGAACACTTGCCTGCTGATGGGAAGCAGTGAATGAGTTCCTTGTTTTGCTTTGCTTGTGCGTGCGGCTTTTGCTTTACCTGTTAAACTGTCTTTAGCTCAACCCATGCGTTTTCTCCCTTTTCCCTTTCCGATTCTCTCCCCCATCCCACCCCGGGGGGGAGTGAGCAAGCAGCTGTGTGGTGCTTAGTTGCTGGCTGGGGTTAAACCACGACACTGACATAAACAAAAATAGTTGACATACACTAGGCCATGTATGGAGGTAACCAGAATTAGCCAGCACATCTTTTTTATAAAGTAGTCATTTAAAATATTCATAATGTTGTTATGCTGTTGATAGTGATGATATGTTTTTAGACACAGCTAGTTCCAGTTTACATTGACATACTGTCATCAATTATGCTTCACCATCTGTGGACATAATTAAGTTTACCCTTAAATTTGATTTTAGAACATATCATTCACAAGTGACTCTTGTTTACTAAACACACTTGGAACAAGCAAAAACTGAATAGCATGCATTTTGGATAAACCAGAAATAATTTTGCATGCATGCCTCATAGGGCCATAAATGTATATTTTACACATTCTCAATGTGTAACACACCTGAGCCCTTTCCAGGATTTAGGAACGCACTTAATCTTTGTATGCTGTTATCCAAATCTCATTTATACTATTGTCATTTTCTGTGATTCTGAATTGCAAAGAGGCCTTAAAATAGATGTAAGAGCCATTGACACCACCTTGATAGTCAGGGTCTTGCAGTTAAGAAGAATCAGAAATAATACATGCCTTTATTCCAGAAGAAGTAAATGATATCTCACATAATATTTTGTCAACTTTTCAAATTCCTGTGAAGTACTGAGCTCTGTAGGAGGTATACAACACCATCTTTTGTGAAGTGCTCTAGGTCTAACAGATCATCTCAGTATTTCACATCATATGTATTCTGTTCCCTTACTGGATAAGCATAATATTTATAGTCAGTGTAGGATTACTTCCTGTTTGAACAATTGTGAATTTGTGATTCACTTTCTGTATATATTCTAAAACTGTTCCTGAAAATTAACTATTTTACTGGATGTGTCTTCCTGTTAACATATTTGTTAAAATACATGTGGAAAGTACACACCACAGGGATTCAAAATCAGTCAAAGTGAATTCATTTAATAGAGCGGTGCATTTTTTTTTTTATTCTCCAAGCTCTGATCTTGTTAATATATTAAAAAGAAAGCTAGCAACATGAAGAAGTTGTTTCGATCTCCTAAGTGGAAGCCTTTCAGAATGAATGAGAAAATGAGACAAAAATCTATTATTAATATACTATTCTGTACCACCAACCCAGTGTGGCACTCCTGTCTCTTCTACAAGGACAAAATAACAGAGTTGATAGCAAAACCATCAAAGACCCCATTACCATAACGTCTTAACACCTCTGAATCTTCATAGTATTTATCCATGCAATACCTCTAAGAGATAAGAACGTATCCTCATCTCAGTTTGCATAGGAGGAACTAAGACATAGAAACTAAAGACTACATTTCAAAATGTATTTAGGAATTTAAAAATACAGAAGTCTGTAGGAAAGTAAAGAATACCACACTTAATAGGTGAACGTTGACATCCTCCATGCCTGTGCAGAGACAGGGGAAACAGGCCAAAGAGAAATCACTGACTCCTGTCAAGCAACCTTCCTGTGTAGGCTCTGTTGAACACCAGCTTTTCACATGGCCTATTTGGGCTGTTGAGTTTTGCTCTGTTTTTAGGCAAGACTAGGGTTTAATGCTTTCTCAAATGCTAGATAAGATGGCAGGATAAGGGATATGGAGTATAAAAAAGGTATTGTTTTGAGTGGGATTTAATCAACTGCATGGGGAACGGGAAGAAGGTGTGAAGGAAACAGTGTGCATTTTCTGATCTTGAGTTCTATGAGCCAGAGTGGTATCATATCCTAAACTTATGCTGATCTGCTTTTTTTTTTTAAATCCTTGGTGCCAGTTGTATGATGAGAAGTCAGATGAGAAGTAGGTTGAAAACTAAAATCAGAGGTTGTAGGGATCTGTCTGAATTGGATATCCTGCTACTTGGGCCCACTTGATCCTGGCACTAAGTAACATTCTAGGGCATCTTCATGGCCTGCAGCACAAGTCAGTCCCATCAGGTTGTGTTGTGCACAGTCACTCCTGTGGGGGATGCTGGAATTCTTCACAAACAATTCCTTAGCTGTGACTAGAAATACACATTCCCTAGTTTGGCCAGCAATATCAACTGAGAGTGGGAGGAAAAGTTCCGGAATGACTGAAAGGAGAAACTTCAGACACTAGACCCCCTAGGACATGTAGGCAGTGCATTTGAGAGGCAGTGCAGCTGCTTCCGACCATAGCCAAGTACAGCAGTTCCCAGGACTGCTCCAACAGTGGCTGAAAGCAAAGCTTTGTGGGTTTTTTTAAACTTTTGGGGCCTGTGCCTCTGTTCAGTGTACCATGAACCATAACTGTCCTGGCTCAGTGATGGGAGACCCCTGTGTTTTTGGAGAAACCTTCAGAAGACCCTGGTGTCCAGGCACTACGCTGTCTGGAAAAGTTGCTATGGTCAGAAGTCATAGGGATGAGCATCTGTGTATGATTTTGAAAAAAAGTAGCAGAAAAAAGAGGTATTTGGAGCAAATGCTTATTCTGCAACATGAGAAGCAGATCTATCAGAGATACTGTCAGTAGTGGTTAAGGTACCTAGGGGACTTACTAAGGGGAACCTGCCAAGTCTCGTAATAAACCACCTGAGGCTAGATACCTCCTGAAGTCTTCCAGACTTAAACCATTTGCACACAGCAAACGTATGGCTAGCTCAGTGTGGCCTATCCTCACGTGAGAGGATTTTGGTCTGCAGGAACTTCTTTCCAAGAGCCAGAGAGAGACAGCCAAGGAGGAAGGTTATCAGAGGCTTCAGGAGAAGAGGATGTGATATGGCAAAATAGCATCATTCTCACCCCAGGGAGAGCAAAGAAATGCTTGATTAGTACCTCACCGATAGGACTGTACTTCCTCTTTTATGTCTCTGTGGTTGATGTATCAGAAATAGAATGGGAGGCCTGACCTAAATAGGATTTCATATCTTTCTTTTATTGTTTATGTGGGCTTTTAAAAATATTTCAATTTTATAACACTGGCAACTTCAGTATAAAGGACAGTTTCTATTAAAAGTTTTTGAATATTGTTGCATGGTTTTATCCTTTATGTTCTGAGGTTTATGATTTTGCATTTGGTAACCTTGTATCTTATCTAATTTGTCTGATCTTTAAAAATGGTTTATATATCTACCCTTAAAGATGTTGACTCCTCCAATGCCAGGATATTAAGTACATAAGCATGAGTCAATAAGGGAATGCTGATGATAGAGACCACTGAAAAATCTAAGTGTTTTTACATGAGCCTCTAAATATAGACTGAAGTAGCTACCTTTAAATATTAAAGCTATAACATTTTTTGGCTATAATCAGTTTGTGAAAAAAAGATTAAATTTACTCAGCTCATATATGGCATGCAAAAGGTCAACAAAAGAGTATATAATTGCTAAAGGGAAAGTAAGGTCAAACAATTATTAGTGCATTCTAGTCTTTAAATTCCCAAACCTCTTCTATTGTGGGAAAGTAGGAAAGGGAAATCCCGCTATAGAGATCAAGAGATCTGTAAACACCCATTGAGGATTAGCTGTTAATATGTGTTAAGAACGGATTCCAAATGTTCACAGATTTACTCCCCTTATGTTGCAGCAAGCTGAATTTTTTCAGTAGAGGTAGGCTTTGTCAGGGACACTATCTTTTGCTTTTTCCGTTAACAGTCTCTGTTTTCTGGGGTTTATCATAAAGCATGTGTAAGTATGAAATACAGATATAGATAGGTTTGAAAGAGACAGAGAGACAGAGACAGAGAATACAGGTCACAACAGAGAAAGATCTGTTCAGAGGTTAATATTTTAATGCCTTGTGTTTGAAATGACAAACTAAAGAAAAGCTAAATGGAATTATTCTGCAAAAAGTACGTTTTGGAAAGTGAAAGCTGCTCTTTAGAGCAGGGAGTGACAAAGATGAAATTTGAGACTAATGGCTTAACCTCTCAACTTATCTTTCTGTCAAGCCTCTGTCATCACACCACCTTATAAATCAAGTCCAAATGAATCCCTCCTAAGTGAGATTCTTCTCAGAAAAATGACAAGCTAGGATTCAGAGACAAATTTCTAAAAGATCTCAGGCCTCATAGCGTTTATGTTCCCATTTAACACTGAAGAGGACTTTAATTTGAATCTTCCAATGGTGAAGATACCACATTAAAATTTAAATTTTAGTATTTGATATAGCTTCTGGTCTTAAAGAGACTATTTGCTTAGTTTACACTGGAAAGATGCTGTTTTAAAGTAAATGTAATGTGGGATGTTAATATCAAGCTGTTTTCCTTTTTGCCTTGTCCATCCCCAAAAGAAATAAAGATTGTACGTTTGAAAAATAATTCCGGCTTTTCCAGCTGATGTATGATCATCACAGAATCTACCTCATGCCTTTTGACTTCCAAAGGAATGCACATGAAACTGAACTGCATAGTAGTCAGTAGGGCATTCAGTATAGCAGTAGGCAGCTCTGATTCAAAATACAATAAGCAAAGTTTGGAAGTGATTTGTAATTTTATTTTTTTCCACACAAGACTATAAATTTTAGTCAGTATGTGAGACAATGAAATCTTACAAGTTAGTTGTAGTTTTTTACAAGGCAACTGTACCATATTATAATATGATAGTGTTTTTGTTCCTGGCAATAGAAAGTGTTTGTTTTTTTTTTAATTGTGTTTTCTTTAGAAATCTCTGAATTTATTAAGCATCAAAGTCCTTTTATAGGAAAATCACTCATTCTATCAAATAAATCCAGAGTGTGAGATAGCAGTCATACTGTAATTAGAAATATGAGTTTAGTTGGCTAAAAGAGCCAGAAGAGGCAAAATGCTCTTTTTTTCTTTTTTTTTTTTTTTGTGACACAAACGCACACAGAAATAACATACTAACTCTGTTAGGCAAGGAATACAAATAAAGGAGCTTTGATCATAACTGAAAATACCGAGTCCCAGTTATGAGAAAAAAAAAAAGCTATTTTCCAGTCACTGATTAGAGAATTGTAGTGAATTAAACCTGCCACACTTCTCACTAATAAAGAAAGATTGATTTATTTGTGATAGCTATTTGGTCAGAGTCATAGCAGGTCAGATGTTGGGTACCAATTGTATTCAAAGGCTCTTGGCTATGGAATGGAAATGTTTGGATTTGGTTTTGACTCTGAATGCAGCACTTGTTTCAGAGCCTGCTTGCTCTCCCTTAATGTTCTGTTCATCTCTAGGCTGATTCTGACCTTAGACACTTTCTGCTACTATGTCAGATATTGTATTTTCTGTTTCATAAATGTTTTACTTCATCCTCTTTATAACACATTACATTTAGATAATATCCAAACAGCTGTTGGACTTCCAAGGGTGCTAATTTAGGCATGGGCATTCTTAGACAGAAAAAAAGAGAAGCAATTCTGAGAAGAACCATGCAGAATATTTATCACCTTCAGATAGTTCATGATAATGAAAAGGACTTGAAAATTCTCCTATCATAAGACAAAAAATAGCAATAGGATCCATATCTATTGGTTAGGAAAAAGGAGTTGTAAACATTATATTACATAGTCATACAGATTTATCTATACTGTTTCTACTATGAAGAAGATGAAGATTTATCGTCAGCAGAGGATGACCAAGTCAGGGAGCACTTCAGCAAACTGGATGTATGTAAGGCAACAGGGCCTGATGGGAGCTGGCTGATGCAATTGCAAGGCTACTCTTGATTACCTTTGAATGGTCATAGTGACTGGGAGAGGTACCTGAAGACTAGAAGAGAACAAATATCACTCTGATATTCAAGAAGGGTAGAAGGAAGATTTGGGGAACTACAGGCTGGCCAGCCTCAACTCAGTCCCTGGGAAGGTGATGGAGAAAAACCTCCTGGAAAGCTTTTCCGAATACATGAAGATTAAGAAGGTAACTGGAAGTAATTAGTATGGATTTATGAAGGCAAAATCATGCTTGACCAACTTGATAGAATTCTACAATGATGTGAATAGCTTGGTGGATGAGGGCAGAGCAGCAGATATTGTTTACCTTGACTTCAGAAAAGCCTTTGACGCTGTCTCACATAACATCGTAATACACAAACTGACAAAGTAAGGTTTAGATAAGTGGACAGTGAGATGGATTAAAAACTAGCTGAATGACTAGGCCCAGAGGGCTGTGATCAGTGCCACAAAGTCCCGCTGGAGGCAGTTGCTAGCAGTGTACTCCAGGTATCAATCTTGGGTCCAGTACTCTTCAACATCTTCATTAGTGACTTCGATGATGGGATGGAGTGAAGTCTCAGCAAGTTCACAGGTGATACAAAACTGGGAGGAGTGGTTTATACACCAGATGGTTGTGCCACCATTCAGAGGGACCTAAATAGGCTGAAGAGGAGCCTTGTGAATTTCAACAAGTGTAAATGCCAAGTCCTGCATCTGGGGAAGAATAACCCCATGCACCAGTATACGCAGGAGGGCAACAGACTGGAAAGCAGCTTTGCCAAGAAGGATCTTGGGGTCCCAGTAGACAACAAGCTTACTATAAGCCAGCAATGCACCCTCACAGCAAAGGATGCCAACAAGCTCCTGGGCTGCATTAGGAGTGTTGCCAGCAGTTTGAGGGAGGTGATCCTTCCCTTCTATTCAGTACTGGTGAGGCTGCACCTGCAGGGCTGGGTTCAGTTCTGGGCTTCCACTACAAGAAAGATATAGACTTAATGGACCAAGTAATGCTCCAGCAAAACTGATTCAGGGACCGAAGCATCTTTCGTATGAGGAAAGGCTGAGGGTGCTGGGACTCTTCAGCCTGGATAAGGTTCAGGGGGAGCTCATCAATGTATATAAATAACTGAAAGGAGGGAATGAAGAAGAAGGAGCCAGACTCTTCTCAGTAGTGCTTATTGACCGGATACAGGCAATGGACACAAATTAAAATACACAAAATTCCATTTGAACATGAGAAACCACTTTTTTACTGTGAGGGTGGTCAAACACTGGAACAGGTTGCCTAAAGAGGTTGTAGAGTCTCCATCCTTGGAGACAGTCAAAAACCCAATTGGACGTGGTCCCAGACAAGCTGCTCTAGCTGACCCTGCTTTGAACAGGGGTAGTTGGATTAGATGACCTTAAGAGGTCTCTTCCAACCTAAACAGCATGGTGATTCTGATTTCTGCCTCTAATATATTTATTTATTTATTTGTTTGTTTGCTTGTTTATTTAATTCAGTAAGAAGTAAAAAAAGCCAGTCAGAAGAAATATATTTGAAGATGTGAAAATGAAGACAGAAGAAAGAAATGAAATTTAATAGCCAAGAAGTGGCAGTAGGCATAAGGATCATTTAAATATTGTAATTAGAACACTGTTAGGTGAGTAAAAAATGATGCTTTTAATGTTAACTGTTTTTACTGGTTTTCACTGAGGGACTTAGAGAGAGTGTAGTAGTACTCAGAGCTCTACTTGTTGTGAAGGAATGCAGCATATGGCATCAGCTTAACAGAGCAGCTGAAGTCTCCAAAGTTCACTGCAGAGTTGTGAAACCTGTCAGTTTTGTCCTTCAGAGAAAGGAGCTTTTAAACTCTGCCCTTCTAAAGCTGGATAATCTGGCACAATAAAGAGTCCATAAGACCTAACCACTAACTCCTTACAGGTTTGAAGAAAGAGCCATGAAAAGGAAATCAGAGGTAATAGTCACCTGTCTTTTCAATCCCATTACAACTCTCATTTCCTCAGCTGGTCCTGTAACCTGCAAACAAGTTTTGACTGGCTTGGTATATGAGGGGAGAGCAGAGGATATTGTCTACCTGGACTTCAGTAAGGCCTCTGACACTGTCTCCCACAAGACCCTCATAGAGAAGATGATGGTGTATGAGCTAGATGAGCAGACAGTCAAGTGGATTGAAAACTGGCTGAATGGCTGGGCCCAGAGTGTAGTGATCAGTGGTGGGAAGTCTGGTTGGAGGCCCTAGTGGTGTACCCTAGGGATCAATGCTGGCTCCAGTCTTGTTTTACATCTTCTTTAATGATCTGGATGATGGGGCAGAGTAAACCTCCGCAAGTTTGCTCATGAAACAAAACTGGGAGGAGTGGTTGATACACCAGAGAGTTGTGCTGCCACCCAGAGGAACCTCGACAGGCTGGAGAAATGGCCTGAGAGACCCTCATGAAGTTCAACAAGGAAAAGTGCAAAGTTCTGCACCTGGGGAGGAAAAACTCCACGCACCAGCACATGCTGGGGTCTGGACAGCTGGAAAGTGGCTTGGCCGAAAATAACCTGGGCGTCTTGGTGGACATCAGGTTGAACATGAGCCAGCAGTGTGCCTTGCTGCAAAGAAGGCTAATAGTATCCTGGGCTGCAATAGGCAAAGTATTGCCAACAGGTCGAGGGAGGTGATCCTTCCCCTTTATTCAGCACTGGTGAGGCCATACCTGTAGTGCTGTGTCCAGTTCTGGGTTCTTCAGTACAAGAGAGACATGGGCATACTGGTGAGAGTCCAATGAAGGGCCACATGGATGATGAAGGGACAAGAGTAGCTCACATATGAGGAAAAGCTGAAAGGGCTGGGACTGTTCAGCCTGGATAAGAGAAGGCTCAGAGGAATATTATCAATGTCTATGAATACCTGAAGGAAGCTTCTAAAGAAGATGGAGCCAGCCTGTTTTCAGTGGTGCCCAGTGACAGGGCCAGAGGCAATGGACACAAAGTGAAACACAGGAGGTTCCTCCTGAACACCAGGAAACACTTTTTTACTGTGAGGGTGACTGAGTGCTAGCACAGGCTTTCCAGAGAGGTGTGGAGTCTCCATCCTTGGACATATTAAAAAGCTGTCTGGACATGGTCCTAGGCACCCGGCTTTAGATGGCCCTGCTTAAGTAGAGGGGTTGGATCAGATGACCTCCAAAGGTCTTTTCCAACCTCAGCCTTTCTGTGATTCTGTGATTCTGTGAAGGTTCTCTGCCTTGTCCTGGACAAATGCTCTGCAACAACCTATCACACCCTAGTTCAAAATCAGATTCACACAGATGTAACCTATAAAAGTGCATCATCCTGCATGTCCAGATTTATGAATTCTGAGTATAAAAGGGGAATCAGTGATACTGCTAATATAAGAGATTTCTTCTTCTATTACTTCAATGCATTGCTCATGGAAGAAAAGATATAATGCAGTAATTATTGGCCTAGAAAATCATATTAGAAAATATTCTTCTTAGACACTAGTATACAATGATTTTTATTACTCTATGTTATATTGGCCCACATAATAAAAAAGAAAACCTAAATTTTTTGGTAAACCATTATGTGGACAGCTATTAAAAACCAAAGATCTAGCATGAATAACTAAAAGAACTCAAACATCTATCATGCCATGGGAAGACATCTTTACACATCATCATCGTCATTTACTGGTTTATAAAAGTAATAGAATTTTGTGAAAAAATTGTGTTGGTTTCCTAACTCAATACAATAATCTCACAGGCCTTAGAAACTATGATTCTGGTAACAGTTCATGAACATTCATTTTAAATCTGGACATCTGCTCACTTCTACCACATATTTGTCCCCTTGTTACTCGTTATTCAACACCAACCATGTATATAAATACAAAAGAATGTAAGAACAGCTGTACTGGATGAGGCTGAAGGCCCATTTAACCAAGTATACCATCTCCAGCAGCAGCTTAGAACAGATGGTTAGGGAAAGGGTAAAAAGAGCAGGGCTGGTATTAAATGACTGTTTCCCTCTCCTTGCTTTCTGCGATCAGTGATGTAGGAACTTCATGAGCCCAAAGTTTCGTCTGGATGATAATGTGTAATGATTACCTATAGACTGATCTTTCAGCAATTTGTCTAACTCCCTATTGAACTCTGGGACAGTTTTTACTTCTTTAGAAAGTAAATGTTATAATTTAATTGCAGGTTTTGTGGAAAATGTTTCTAAGCATTCTGACTAAAAATTCCACATGGTAGCTCTAGTTCTGCAGTTATCAGAAATTCAGGATGATCATTTCCAATTCATCTTCTCAGTGTCATTCCTGATTAGATCAGCTCTACTCTTTTCCTTTACCTACTTTGCAAAATGAGCAGATCCCACATATCCGATAATCCTTACTGCATTTTGTACCAGTTTTAGTTCTAGATGGACTAAAGATGGGCTAAGTATGTAAGATGCAGACACACCCTGCATTAGGTTCATGACCAATTATCATTTCCTCTTAATTTTTCCTCCAGATCATTACTTTAGATTTCGTTGAATTTTATGTGTGATTTTTAATCACCTTTATATTGTGTGGCCTTCCTTATGATTAAGTATAATCCTCATGTGCTTACATAAATGGTTTACACTGCCAGAAGATTTGGGCTACCTTTTGATACACATCAATCAAGTGCTGTTCCCCCTCAGTAACCTGGGCAGTCAATGGTGCGAAAGCTCACCAATCACCAACTGGGCCAGCCCTGACTGTTTAATTGGGAGATAATTTATCACCTAACAAACAGACTAGCTGATTGAGGGAACACTTTCAGTCCACTCACCATTCAGTTTACTAGTTCATTTAATGATTGGTATCTTAAAAAAGCTAGGCAAATACATTTTCACAATGAGACTATATCATTATTCCAGCTTAACGTCATACTCTAAAGAGCAAATACAGTGACAGTGCGTCACCAGTCACTAGGTGTATGATTTTATTATAAAATACTACAGGTTGTACTAAATTTATGAGGAATCTACATATGCAAAGTTACAGGTTAGCAAAGTTATTTAAATTTTGTGTGTAACTGCAGTGGAGTCTGGATCCCTGCGCTCTTTCTCAGCTCCTGTGTAGTTTCTTGCTGTTACTAGACTAGGACTTTCTTCTGTTTTTATCTCCACACTCATACCCCCATTTTTTCTTCTGTATAGGTTCCCAGTTGCTATGTAAAATCAATATCTGATGTCCAGACAGATGTTCTGTCATGTCCACCACAATGTCAACTTTATTTTTCACTTTTCGCATTTGACTACCACTTGATCCTTCTTCCTGTTTTTTGCAGCTTTCAAGCTGTCTTACTGTGGTCAATACTAATACTATGTTAATCTAAACGCAAGTCGTATATTCTTTATTACAGATACAACTTTTATTCCTAATTTCTCGTCTCGCAGCTAACCAAGCATTGATTCTAGGATCCCAACTTTCCCTGATTGTGTTCAATGCTATGCGAATGAAAAGAGTATAGTAGACACTTAGGACTTTTGAGTAGGAAAAGGAAAAAGAATCTGTGAACCACAAAAATGTAAATGACTAAATTCTCAGAGTTCATTATGCATTATTTTTACCCTGCAAGCTGGATAATAATTCTGAAGTCTTTTAAGCCATGTATTAAAATAGTCTATGTAAATACCTATAAAATAAAGTCAGTAGAGAGTACATATTGAAAGCACTAAGGCTCTTGAAAACCTTGCTGATCTGTTGCTATGTGATTTGGTTTCTATGAAGTCTGCAGAGATTTTTTTTAAATTTTGTTTTATGGCTAAAGGCAGGCAAAAAGTCTTGAATAAGCTCACAACTGGGAGACAGGATTAAAATCATTTTAAAAGGTTGGATAAAATGTTAAAATAGAAAAGGAAAAGCAAACACACGCATAATTCCCAGGATACTTTGGAATATTCTCACTTTCAGGTTTCTGGAAGACTATTTATTCAGTAGTCAGAATTTGCTTACATTAAAAATCTAAAGCTGACAAACAACTCCAATTACATGGCCACATGCAAACATACTATGACTATTTCTGGACGGAAGGAATAAAAGTCTCCAACTTATAGGGATATTTCCAGAAACTGATGTGGGAGAAGCTTTTGATTTGCTATTCTGTAACTTTATAAATGTGTTATTTGGTATTTGGAGCTTTTCCTAACCTTATTGTTAATAAGGTTACCAATAAAAAGCAATCAATTAAGCCAGTCTTGTATTTGCTCTGTAAGGCAATAGAGGTACTTCATCAGGGTATCTACACACATACAAGACATTATTTACCCTGGCACTGTGTTGAATTCCTGCATCAGGACCATCGATTGTTTACTAACATGGATACCACAGGATCCTGGATAGAAGCTCCATAATCTCTCCTCAGGTACATGATTAAGTAGCAAATGACACCCACCAGCATCTGGTGAGCTGTCAGGTGCCAGAAGGTGTTTGTAGTGGTAATTTGGCCATCTGCAATCTGTGTTGTCAGTGCATTGTAAGTTATCACTGTCTCAGGCAATATTAACTTGCAATGTTCTTCTGACATTTCTTCAGTGGGTTGTGAAGCAGACATATGATTCAAAATACTTCCTAGCTGGCTCCTCCCACCTCTCCAATAGCAATGACTTCTGTTGCTTATCAGTAAAAGTACTGTAGATTGTGCTCAGATTTCTCTTCAGGGTACTTTAACATTAATACTGCTCAGGTACTTATACTCTGGTTTAGGTATTCTGAGTCACTTCTATGACACACTTCAACATTGTCCAGCACACAAGACATAGGAACATATGGCCCACTGTAATTACATATTTTGCAAATTACTTCAAAATTATACCTGAAGTTACCAAGTAGTTCAAGAGCAATTACCTTTTAACTTGCTTTCAGGCTCTGTAATAGGGCTTTCAGTTTATATGGAAAAATAACTAGGTAATTATTTTGTGGTTATATGGTCATTAAACAATAGATTAAATAATTAAGATTTTTTAATTTTTAATTTTTTTTTTTTACAGAACAATGCATCTGTCTAACATCTTCTGTGCCAGTGTTAATTAAAACAGCTAAGGTATATTTTTGAATTATGGAGCTCACAAAAGAAATGTCAGATGACCCTTGACTGTAATTAGTTTGGACCACTATTGCTATCTATTTTTACTGGATCATGTAAAAAATACTTTTCTTGTTGGAGTTTTTCTTTGATTTTTATAATATGTTTTCTCATAAAATGAGTATCACACCTAGAAACTGCCTAGAATTTAGAACAAAATAATGAAGATAGGAATCCTCTAACCACTCATTTGCAGTGGAAAACTTAACTGACCATAACTGTGGATATATTAATGTAGCATTGCAACTAGAGGAAAAATTACCTGATGGATGCAAATACATTTTTATTTTTAGACCAACAGATTCTAATATGGAGAATTAGAATGAGAAGATAGGAATCCTAATGACAAATACATTGTGCATTTATTTAATGGGAACTGAGCAGTTCAGGGAATTGTTAATAGTATTCAGGGGCTTTCATCACTGAGTCACTAGGCTTGAATCTGGCCCAGGTCTGCAATGACTGAAAATCATTACAATTTGATAGTTCTTCAGTGCCCTATGCAAAATGAATGATGTTCTTACTCCAAAACTGATGGTCATTAGAAAAAATTACTACCCACTGGAGAAGAACAAGATAGGTAAGTAAAAGTATGGTAGGAAAGGAGGTTACACAAAAGTAAGATTCGTTACCATAGAAAGAGAAAGGGTTACATGGGGTATATTGATTAAAGAATATTAAGAATATTAATGTAGACATTATCAAAAGCTTTTATTCTTGAAATTTTTGTTCAGCCACAATGAGGTGCCTTTTCTTGTTTCCTCTCTTCTTTGCAAAACAATTTATAAAAAAGTTCTGGCTTTTTGCCCTTGTTAAAAACAAACCAGTCTGAAAGTTTGATTTCATTCGTTTTAGCACCATAATCCAAACTAATAAGCAAACCTCCAATTGTTCCTAAACCTGTAATGATTAGTTCAGCAAGATGGAATTAGCACTTAACTTCATTTGGAATAGTTAAAGCTACTTGTAAATCTGGCATATTTGAATGGTGACAAAGAAAAAATAACACCTCAAAAAATCTTTGTTTTATTAATTTTCTTTTTATTTCTTTCACTCATTCAATGCAATAGAAATCATTATCTGCAAATATGTTTGTAGGATTTTTTTTTCCATTTTTGTGTGGCTTTTTTATATTCCATTTTTAGCTTTGAAATTTTCCAATACTATAGAAATTTTAAAGAATAGTAATTCTGTCTACTGATAAGTGAATGAGGAGTTCCACATATCATTTATTATCATTTACTCTGTGGTAAAAAGGAGGAAAAATGAAAGAAAGAATGCATATAAATCACAGAGTTATTGATTCCTTTGGGAAAGCGGAAAAGAACCACAAGAAAAGAAAATGGTGTTGCACTTCAAACATTGAAAAATATAATCAGCTTAAATATTTCAATGTTTCATGAAGATTTTCCTTATTTCCATCCATCTCTATGGAGTGCTTCACTGAAAGCAGATCAGCAGTTTCTTTATTCAAGAGAAAGTTAATTTACCAAATAAAAAAGAACACAAAGACAGAAATTTTTACACAGACACAGAAAGTGAACTCAGTGGGCATTACTTATTAAGATTCATATGGTTATCTATATGCTTAGTACATCATGGGATGAATCCTGCCATCTCAAATGGGCATGTTATTATTCCTTACTCGGCAACTTTTCGTGTTTCATTTCCTCCTTAGCCTGTCTATAAGCATTTCCATACTAGCTCCTTCAAACTCATTAGAAGAGTAAACCAATGACCAAATTTCCTCCCAGAGTCCAACATGGGGTAAAACAGAGAGGGGAAAGTACACTGTCTTACTTATATATGTATTTTTTCTCTGCTATAGTACTTCAGCTGTACAGGGGGTGTACCTGGAGCTCTGCTATCGTACCCACACTTGCAAGAAGTAACATAGATGGAATGGTTCACAGAAGTTGCTCTTGATCTTGCACGTACAGGTCAGTGTTTGTAGCCTTCACAGGAAAGGTAAGGACAATGTAAGTTTTTTACTTTCCAGAGCTGATCTACTGACTTTCCCTGAATTACTCCCAGAATTTAACTTGAAGTGTTCAAATAGCATAGTAATGAGAGCTCAGTTAAACTAGAAGAAACAAACAACAACAACAACAAAAGCGATACCGTAAGTTAAAATCTCAACAGTAGGGTGAATTATTCTTTAATTCTTGGGAAAAAGCAGAGAGTACAACTAGCAGGGAATTACTGCTTTCATTCTTTCTTCAATGCCTAAGGGACTCAAAGCAATATGGAAGAGTTAGCCTCCTAAAATCAATTACAGACAGAAAGAGACTTTATTATAGATATGTGGGAATATTGTTGATTACACAGACTCCAATGGGAACCTAAATTATAAATAAATCCTTTATCACTATATTATACTTCCTTACAAGGCTTATAAGAAGTCATCCTATAGAACACGTTATGTCAGGATATTATAGTCAAATATTGTATAAGATTTTTTTAGAAGACTGTACATATATTTCACACAAAGAAATGTGAGGAATACTACATTGAATAAAACAAATCTGCTATGAGTAAAACTTTATATAACATAATTCTTTCAAGAGGAAGATGTAAAGATATACAGGCGTATAATACTTTTTCAAAATTTTATTTAGTTCCTCTAAAGGAAGGCTTGCTTGTGTATCTTTGATGATTTTTCCAGAAGCATATTTACTAGTAGATACTATAGGAAGGATTTCTGGTTTCCATCTGTATTTGAAGCTGTATTATCCATGCCTAAAATTTGACAGCACAAAAGCAAACAGACTGATTATAACAATTGTAACTACTTACAGGTAGTAGGGAGATTAAAGGGAGTTATGTTTTCAAGAACTTCTTGTGCAACTTTCTTCTGATCAGTATTCAAACTGTGGGCAAATTCAGCTCTTCAGAGAACAGAGAGTTCCACCAGTGCAGCAAACAAAATATACTCAAAGTCAGCCCAACTGCATTTATGTATTTCCCTAAAAACTTCAAACTTGTGCAATTCAGCCTATATTCAAGTAATTTACTTCCATGATCAAAGGCTGAATTCAGACCACCTACTGTGCTGTCTCAGGTAGAGCAATCTATCAGTGATTTGTATCACCTCCTTTGCAGAATAGTGGGCCCTGGCTACAGTAAATGAGAAGAATATTAAGAACTGATACTATTCACAACAAATATAATCATTTTTGTTTTGATCCAATATTCTGCACGCAAATTACAGCTGCATCAGTAGTGCACTGTTATAAAAAAAATTCTCGTAACTTCATAGCAGATAACAATTATGCTGATACCTGTACTGAATAATGGCAACCAAACATGTCCCTGCTTGCAATTGGCTGAATCTAATCAAGCATTCCTTCTTGCATTTGCTGAGATATGAGGGATGTGCCAAGTGATGACATGTACATCTTATGGTATCCTCTGAATCACCATAATAGCTACAAGCTGGCTAACAATCTTTTGTTGCATTAGCTCACTGAATAGGTGTTTACCTGAGAAAAATAAAACCCTTTGGTTAGTCATAGATTGGGAGTTTTGGGAAGGGAAATATCAGTAGGTTGCTCTTTCTTGTAGTCAGTTGAGTGATTCTGACACTAGTGAGACTCTGGATCACTGGTTTATCAAAAATAGCAGGTATTTCAAAGGAATGTTAATGAACATATTCAGATAATGAAGAGGAAATGAAGTACTACTTCTATTGAATTTCTAAAACAGCTCTAAGAAATATTGTATACAGTAAAACCTTTTCAATTAAACAAATGAAAAGCTTTTATTAATGGGAATCAGTAATCATTATAGCTTAATAGGACTTAATTGTTGTTTGGACATTGTTGCTAGCAAAAGAACCTGATGGATAAAACGTGCTCCCAGGAAAGATCCTGGCTGTAGAGCAATAAGTTGGAACAGGCCTATAGGAGGTCCTCTTGGCTTTCCCTAGTGACTTGAAAAAATACATTATGAAAACCAGACTTTAGTCTGTGACTTCAGACTACATCATGTTTTAGCTATGTAGAGAATGTGAGCAGCTATACTTCACATCTCCTGTTGAACAAATCACAGCTGGCTGGATTTTCTGGAGTCCAGAGTGTCAGGTTTTCTTATAGTCTTGAAACCTAAAGATGAAATCTTTTACAGAGATTCATAACACATTAAATCATCCTTTCCACTGACTTGTTTTCATTGGATCCTACTAAATCTTACATGCACTGAAGGATGTACTTGTAATTTCTTAATTTCATGTCAAACACATGGTTCATTTTTACCTCTTACTCATTCTTCCAGCATACAGTAGGGGCCGATGTATGTTCTGGGAAAAAATAACCCTGTTGCTATAAACAAAAGAGAATATATACATAATTGAGGATAAAACTCAGTATATAATATACTCTGCTGTTAAAACAAGTTAGTACATAACAATGAATCTGATACTAGGCCAAAGACTTGGAAGCTGAAGATTCAGTGGTTGCCACAGACTGTAGCTTTTCTGTACAGCATGGGACTTTGTGAGGACAAGTATGCTGAATACTATAAGGCATAGAAATTTAAGAAGAAAAGGGAATTAAAATAGGTCTATTGTGCATTGTGCTAGACAAAAAAAAAAAAAGTATATGTATTCCCAGCCTTTCATGTCTTGAAATTCTACAGCCTAAAATCAGCAAACTGTCTCAATTGTCCTTGACATTCAAAAGTTCCCCTAAATAAACTCATTGCCAAGTATTATACATTTTTTAAATTACAGTCTTTCTGTGAATATGTCAATAATACCAGCTAATTCCAATTCATGGGGAGAAAGCAAGAGATTCTGCTAAAAGATTCAAGGCAGAAGCACAAAACAAATCATTGATTTCCATGCCCTGAGAACTAATCTGACAACTAATTTTTCTTCGTGTTCTTATTTGGTTCTTTTCCCCCCTTTTGCAATGAGACAAGAGTGGAATATGCACTCATTCATTGTTTGAAATATTTGTTGACTTCAGGGAGTGTAGATTCTTATTTAAGTATACTACTTAAAAACTCGTTGACTTCCTGTCATCCCTTCAGAGCATGTTTTAAAAATATATGCCTTTACTCAGGTTAAGGAAATAGTTCTATAAAGTAAGCAGACTCCATAGGCTCACATTTCTGAGTGTATATATATGTTTTCTTCTCTCCAAAACCCTATTGGCTTGTCTCTTTTTTATTTTTTCTTTTTTCTTTTTCCTTTCTTTTTGTTTCCTAATTACACTTCCAGACTCTCCTTCTTTCAAGCTGTGTCAGTGAAGGTTTAGGACCCTCATCATATACTTATTCATGTTGTGGTTTAACCTGGCAGGCAGCCAAATACCACGCAGCTGCTCG
>NW_009233681.1:0-6953 GCF_000690835.1 Fulmarus glacialis | reverse complement strand
AAGAGTGAGAAAAGCTCGTGAGTTGAGATAAAGACAGTTTAATAAAACAGAAAAGGGGCAATAATAATGATAATGATAAAATATACAAAATAAGTGATGCACAATGCAATTGCTCACCACCCGCGCTGACCGATAACCAAGTAGCGATCGGTACTTCCTGGATCACGCCTACCATTCATATACTGAGCATGACGTTACATGGTATGGAATACCCCATTAGCCAGCTGAGCTGGCTGTCCTGGTTATGTTCCCTCCCATCTTGTGTACCTAGCTCAGTCAGTAGGCATGGGAGCTGTCCTTGGACTAGGAGGGCACTTAGCAACAACTGAAAATATCAGTGTGTTATCAACATTCTCCTCATACTAAATCCAAAACAGAGCACTAGGAAGAAATTTAACCCTATCCCAGCTGAAACCAGGACATTCACCAGTAGGTGGAATTTCTATTCTTTGGGGAATACTGTTTTGGACATAACACATACAGAAAACCGGGACTTCATGGTTCACATCATTGCAATACAGCATCCCATAGCAGAACTCTCACAAAAAAAAGATTTTAGACATTATTTTTGAGCCTAGGAACCTAGGGGATATTTCTTATAGAAATACAAATAAGAAAACTAAATAAACCAAAACAAAACCAAACCAAAACCAGAATATACAATTCAGATAATTAATTGCAAGAACATTTGTTTAAAATAATTTCTGAAAAATCCATCCTATTGATATTGCTTTATAGTCCTTGTGAATGACTAATTTCTTTTTGTGATTCAGGTTTTCTGGGATTGCTGATGCTTTTCTGAAAAAACTCTTTTGGATAAAGGACTTCATGAAAGTTTTGTGGAATAACTTGTTGAAAGATTCTGAGTGATAATTCATGCTAAACAATCCCCACTACTAGAAGTAGTATTAGGTACTGAAAGCTACACAGTTATAGAGCAAAGGTTCTGCACAAAAAACAAAGCAAGTACTTGAAGGTAATAAGAAGTGACAGTGAATGTTACAGCACTATCTGAGTTTTCTGTAGCTGATAGTTACTGAGTATGAGCTAATGCACAACATGAACTTTTTGGATGTGAAAAATAAACGTGTGCAAATTAAAATGTACCTTTTTATACTGACAGTGTGGCTTGCTTGTATGTTTATGATTAAATATAGCCATGGATGGAGAGCCTATTGTATGCAGAAATATCACTTAGAACTGGAGACTTGATCTTGCAATTGTTATTCAAATCAAAGTCCAATTAATTTCAGCAATCAAGCCTTGGAAAAATCTGAACAGTGTTATGGAATCTGTTACAGTATGTAGTCATTTCCTTACAGCTAACTTTTCTTTAAGGAGGTTTCATTTATTAAACATTTCCATGTAATGCAATATCTAAACCAATTTGAGATCCAGAGCACAGGGACAAACAGAGACTTGAATATAACCTGAGCCTTCTGACCTCTGCCATTTTTCCACGGCAAACATATAACAAATTAAGATTCTTAGTAACTGAAAAAAAGATAATTTTTTTTGGTCTCTGGGAGAAAAAAGCTGATACAGAAAGCAACAAGGAAGCTTCAAAAGCATTAGTGCTCCTAAAAGAAGCTAAGGAAGAGGGATTTTGGTTGATTGTTCGCTTAAAAAGACCTCCTGCTGTGGGACTGTTTCCTCTTGCTTGATTATGCCTGTGTTTAGAAAATTAATTTGTACATTCATTGCGAATAAATAAAATTGATGATTCACTTAAAAACATATATTAATATTTCATCATTTCTCATAAAGAAAATACTGATATGTGACAACATTTTGACAAAGCATTCAAATTAAACAGGGATTTAATGGAATAATGGAAAGAAAAAATAGGATTATAATGAAAAAATATGTTTTTTCCATCAGCCTTGTTAAGTGAATATTAGCATAAGAGTAGTCATATACTCATAAAGCTAAAATTTAAACATTTTTACAGTTTTGAGAAATTGAGAATATGCAGAAAATACAAAGACATAAGTTACTCAGAAACATACATCTGCCCCTCCTCTTTTAGTCCCAAAAGATGTGATTTACAACCTGAGCTAATTTTTTTTTTTTTTTTTTCAAAACTCGAAAGTGTTTATTCATGCAGTATTGGCCTTATATAAGAAAATACAACATCAAGATTACGAAAGACAAGTCACACTCAAAAACTTTGATACATTTATTACTTGAGCGTGGAAAATTACTCCATCAATATGCTTAATCATTTAAAAGATTTTACTGCTACTGCATGAATACTTCCTTTGCTTTCACATTTCATGATGATTCTGGCTGATGCAGCCCACTCACAATGAATAGGTGAACATTGAATGAAATGAAGGCAAGGAATGAACAACATTTTCAGAAACTTCTCACGATTTTTTGAATATATGGGGATTTGTCTCACTTTGGGTGTGTGAGAAAATTGATTTTGCAGGCCATGTCCTAAATATTACAGTGATGGACACAGAATCTTAGGGTGGAAAGTGTGTGTATTATATAGAATTTTATTATTATTGTTATTATTATTATCCCTGATAATTTGATTTCAAACATTACAGTTAAGCAGAAATATTCTACAGGATTTATATGTCAGACCAAAACAGCTTGAAAGTTAACTGTTTACAACAACTGGCCACAAACCAGCTACAGAGAAAGAATTATTCACAGGAATTATTCACTGAATGATTGTGAATAATGAGCTAATTTAGGAAAATCACAATCTGTTCATGGACAATTTGTGAGCTGAAGAGAGTTAAAATTCATCAACTAAATTATTTGTTATAAATTATTCACCAAGCTCTAATGAGCATCCAAAAATATGGCTGCTTATCTGAAACTTATTCAAATTATCCAAAGTGTTTCTGTCTGTATAAGAAGGCCAGAAATATTCTTTTGTACTTTTCAATATCTCCTGACGGGGTTTTCATTTTACTTATGTTCCAGCTAAAATATGAAGTACAGAACAATGCAAAACTAAAAGACAATAAAAAGAAGGGAAAAAAAGCCCTATTATTTTCACACCTAAAAAATATTTTTACTGATTTTAGTTCAAGCTTGTGGTGAAAGTATACTATGCTTTAGTTCATTCTTTTAATGCTGTAGTTTACATTTCTGTAGTTCAGCCTTCTGATTCTAAGATACCTGATAATAAGACTGACTGACTGAAAATGTTATTGGAAAATAAATTTCCATATTTTGTATTCCCACCAGTGTTAATTCAACTTTCCAAGAAAAAGATGTTTCACCTGTTGCTGTCTTTGCCCACATAAACAGTTTGCCTTTACCACATAAACAGTGAATATATCACTTTTCCCCTTTATTTAGCAATGCTGACAATAAATGTTTCAGTAATTTGTGACTTTTCTATATATCTGGTTTACAATGGCTATCAAAAACATGACAAGTACCACATTACAAACAATAACGTTCCTCAATTTCAATTATATGGATCAGCCTAACTGCTTAAAGTGTGTTAGCTATTAGATAAAACACAAGCACTCTGTGCACATTACATGCAGATGCAACTACGTCTGCAGTCAGCAGTGAACAAGCACCACAATAAATAACATTCTAAATACTTTAAGGCCAGACTTGAAAATTACTGAAGACAGTGAAGAGATTTTAACTGATTTTAAAGGGAATTGGATAAAAATTTTGGATGGCATCTGTAGTGGGTTGACCTTGACTGGCCGCCAGGTGCCCACCAAGCCGCTCCATCTCTCCTCTTCCTCACCGGGACAAGGGGAGAAAATAAAATGAAAAACTCATGGGTTGAGATAAAGACAGTTTAATAAAGAAAAGCAAAGGCCGTGCGTGGAAGCAAAGGAAAAAAAAAAAGATTTATTCTAGGGCGGTGCGGGGAAGAAAAGAAAAAAAAAAAAGATTTATTCTCTCCCCCCCATCAGCGGGTGATCCCCAGCCACTTCCTGGGAAGCAGGGCCTCAGTACGCATACCGGTTGCTTTGGAAGACAAATGCCTTAGTAACCAATGCCTCCTTCCCCCCCCACCTTTCTCTTAGCTTTTATTGCTGAGCATGGCGTCATATGCTATGGAATATCTCTTTGGTCAGATTGGATCAGCTGTCCTGGCTGTGTCCCCTCCCAACCTCTTGCCCACCCCCAGTCTACCAGCCCTAGGTTGGAGAGACAACCTTGATGTTGTGTGAGTGCTTCTCAGCAGTAGCCAAAACACTGGTGTGTTATCAACACCATTCTAGCTACAAATACGAAGCACTGCTATGGGGAAAGTTAACTCCGTTCCAGCCAGAACAGCAATTTCTCTTACATAGTTTTAGCCACCTAACAGAAGGGCAATTCATTTCATGTAATTTTCTATATCTATAATTTTAACTTTGGGCTAGTCACCACAGGCTTCCTTCATATTCAGTGACAAGAAAAAGGCACGTTAAGAGGCTGATTTGTCAGACGTCTTTTAGATGTCCTTTTTTATTATAAGATTAATTGCCTTAAAGAAGCGCACACTGCTATACAGTGGCTAGAGAAGGACTCTGGATTGATTATCTCAGACCTAAACATCTAACTTCTAGACACCTATGATAAAGGACATGTGTCCCACTATAAGCTGAGACTGTAGTTTCCTTAACTCTTTTTCTGTAGTCAGTAGAAAGAGAAAGGCTCATTTAGAAAATGGCTTAAGAATTTAGCCTGTCTCACTACCATCTGAAGATGTTTTTTTCATTCTATTGACCTTATGGTAACATGACTGCTAAATGAGGAGCTTCAGTGATATACAGAAAGTTATAAAAGAAAAATGGGGTAGAAACGTCAAGCTTCAAGGAGTTTCAGTTAAGTTTCTGAAGTTTGTTAACTGAATGTGGGCCTTAGTAACTGAACTTTGACTGCATCGGTGGATTTTTCTTTCTATGAAATTGCACACACAATATTTTTTACTTGTTCCTCAGTGGTATTTACCTGTTAGACCTCTGGGATTTTGGGGGGTTTTGCTTGGGTTTGTTTGTTTTTTTTTTTCCCAACGTAGATTGAGAAGAAAAGAGGTTCACTGCAGCAATTACTAATATAAACAAAACTACTCGTCCTAGGACACTAGCCTAGTTCTCAGAGTGAGCTTCAGATTTAGGCTGGCATCTCTGTCTTAATCACCTAAATGTACGATTCCTCATACTGAGTTGTTTTCCAAGAATTATCTGTTCTTACTAAAGTGAAGCAGGTATTCCCAAAGTACCACTTTCATCATGGTGAAATCAGAGGCAAGCAGGTAAAAGCCCTGCTGATGTGCTTAATGTTGACTCAATATCTGTACTGATATAGGAAGTCTAGGCTAATAGTTCAGATTTAGATACCTAAATTTTAGATATCCAAAATGAAAATAATCCTATTTTAGTGCTTGGTTCTGTAATTGTATAATGGGAAGAATAGTGCTTATTTACCTCACCATGCTGCTGTGAGGATTTTTTAGAGTGAAGACAGAAGCTTATAAACACCTAAGTAATACATATTTTCCCACTATCATACCCCTTTCTAACTATTTTGATAAACTTCCGGTAAAATAAACCGTGTATTCTGAAGCGTGCATACTTCTGTTTTCTCCTATAAAGTCCCAAAGCAGTTGTGAGACAATCCATCTATTCCTTACGCTGATGGATTTAAACACTCAGCTGAGAGAAATAAGGTTGTCAAAACAAAGGTGAATTTTAATGTCATGATCTGGAACTGGAAGAATTGCCACCCTGGGAAATTGCTAGACTTTTTTGAACACCCAGGTTTTATTGAAACTTTCAAAAATGGTGACAGAAAACCTGAAATGTTCTGGGGTTTGTTGAGCAATAAAAAGATTTCTTCATATTGAAATCCAGAACACCTGGATGAAAAATGGTAACATAGAGGGAAGCTGAAGGAAATATGAAAGTGTTAGCAAAAATAAAGATCTTTTTCAGAACAAGAAAGAATTTTCAAAGTTTTCCAGAAGGAAAAAAAAAAAACAAGCAGAGCTTTTTCCAAGCTTCAGCTCTTCTGATTCAGTTGTGACTGAATTGATAGTTGTGATTTCTATTTCTAAGTTAGACATTGAGGAACAAAAGAAGGGAGTTGACTGGAAACCACATTAATAAAATTGACAGTCACTTTTCTCAGACCTATAGTAGAACCACAGTTACAGCTGTTGAACCTGGTGCAAGAATACTTTATTCAACCTTTCTACAAACTGAAAACAACAGCCTCACTTTCAATTATCTCATTTATTATTTGATCTATATTTAATTATAAATAACTATATAAGGAAGGATGAACTACTGGTTAAGTAACAGACTGAAGTCTTGGGAGATAAAAATTCAATCTAACAGCCATATTTTACCTAAGTAATCTATAGTAAAAAAAAGATGTATTTTTCTATCTCGTATTTGTCACCTTTAGAATGAGGCTATTGACACTTCACAAGAGCATTATACAGGTCAGTATTCTGTGGCATTCAGATATTATTGTGATAGGGCAATATAAAGATAGATAGGTAAGGGTTACATAACAGAATATTTCTACAGTAACTGCTCAGTATCACTGTTCCCACATGGATTCTCCAAAATGCATCACTGTCTACTAAATCTCATACTTTCATATGTGGCAAAGATGAATAAATAAGATAAAGTACCTCTCACTGAGTAAACCTTTATTTGGTATCACTTCAAGCCTTGCAAGCTTCTACATAACACTTTTCCACTAAAGTAATAATTGTGCCCTACAGTTTGCATTTTGTGGCTTGTTAGTCAGAGCTCTACAGTTAGCATCACTGTAATTTCTTCTTTAATTGGGAAGGTGACAATTTTTTTTAAATTATAAGTCAAAAATGTTTCACTATATTTATTTTTTAATTATCAGCAACATACCTCAGGTCTTAGTGTATTTGACAAAGGCACGTAGAGGTATGCGCTCTGTAACAGAATTCATTTTATATATAAAATCACAGAATCATAGAATCATTA
>NW_009233680.1:0-4054 GCF_000690835.1 Fulmarus glacialis | reverse complement strand
AAAATAAAATCTTTCATTTTTTTGTTCACTAGAGTCAAGAATTTAAATTATTCTATCTAATATCGGTTATCCTAAGTGCTTTTAAAATTTAACTTCTAGAAAACTTTATTTCAGGTCCTCTTCTGGTGACCATCAAAGCCAAACATTCTTCTGCAATCAATTGCTAGTAGATACAAGTTGATTTCAATTAATATGTCTGTTAAAAAGAATGTGAACTATATATATTATTAATCTAAATAGAGGTTTTCTGATCTAATGTTACCAAAACAGTAATAGAATGCATCATTAGTAGTAGTCTGAAATACAAAGCCTTTTCATTCTGGGTTACAAGTTGAATCCAAGACAGGACTTCCTGCCTGTCCATGTGATCCCCACAGAAGTCCACTTACCTATCCTAGTTGATAAAATAATCCTAAGACATCAGTACTAAAGAGCTAGCATTAACTTGGCAATAAAAGTTATTAAAATGAAAAATCTAGGTGGTGTCAAGCAGTACATGTTGTATCACAGGGTTCAAAATCTTGCTTCTGTAATTCACTACTGTAGCATGATGAGAAGAAAGGTTATTATAAATTAAATTGAAAAAGTTTTTAAGTTCTTTAAAAGAAACAAAAAAAGGCATTTACTGCAATCTAAGATTTAGTTCTGTACCACAGTGCGCAGTCCTTGGAATTGATACAGAGTGTTCATTAAATGATGCATACTACAGTACTTCAACAACTTGCACACCATAAAGAATGTTTTTCACTCTGTCTGCCCCTTGTCAATGAACTCTCAATTATACTGTTTCTAGTGTGAGTGTCTCTAAGCAGAGATGGAAATCAGTGATATAGAAATCTTGTTATAATTCAAGTCTTTGATCAATTGTTTCTGCAGTTCTGCAGTTTGGTCATTTACCCTGGGTGTTTAGATTGGTTTTTATTGGTTATTTTATTGAGTTGTATATAGTCTTGTTTCCACCAGAGACAATCTAGTAATTTAAGACAAAATTTAGTTTGTCTGAGAGGTTAAATTTCATTCTTCTGCTTTTCTTCCCCATTCTCTTCCCTATTCCCTTCTCACCCTTTGTAAAATTCCTCTGTTGAGGGAAGACTTCCTCACTTTGCCACTCACAGTCCACTATACTGATGAAGATGTCTTATCAAGGCATCACAGTTTGTCTTACTGACAGTTCAGTATTGAAGTTCAATTGCTTGACCTCTCTTTACTACTTTATTTAACATTTTGGTGCTTTCTTTCTACTTATTGCCCATAGGTCAGCTTTGTACATTTGAAAGTCTTCTTTTGTTCCTCTGTCTTTTATAGATAATGAATGTTCTTTGTGTCTTGAATAGGCTTTGAATTTAAGTTCTCTAAAATTTATATCATGGCTCCATTTCATACTATCAACAAATGTGCTACATGAACCATGAACCAGGCTTTTTCTTGCATCATAATTATTAAGGATCAAGCATAATGATATAATCCCTTTCCTTTTGTTTCCTTCTGAGTTCACAAACAGAATTATATGCATGCTTTTTGAAAAGGAATTTCTAAATTGCTTTGAACTGGTTTAGAAAAAAACATTACTGATACTTATTTTATTCTTATTTAGGATCTTCAGAAGTTAATTAAAGGCTGACTTTTCCTTTGTGGTGTTTCTTTACAAATTAGCTTTTTGTTTCTTTCTAATAGGTTATTTCTGAATTCTCAATTTTGGTGTACTCCTTGGTACCCACTAATGAAAGTTTCCGTTCCCCTCTTAACTTTGTTTCAATAACCTTGTTTATTTCAAGATTCACTTAGCAAACACAGCCAGTATCCTGGAAAGAATGTAAGGATGCTGTGTAGGGATGGGATTAGGAAATCTGAGGCACAGCTGGAGCCAAATTTGGCAAGGGATGTGAAGAATAATAAAAAGGGCTTCTACAGGTACGTTGGCCAGAAAGGGAAGACAAAATAAAATGTATCCCCCCCTGATAAATAAGACATGGAGAAAGCTGAGGTTCTCAACAATTTTTTTGCCTGAGTTTTCAATGGTAATCTCTCTTCCCACATCTCTCAAGCCCCTGAAACTCAAGGCAGGGACTGAGGCAAGGAAGTCCTTCCTTTTATAGGAGAAGATCAGGTTTAAGACCACCTAAGAAATCTGAACATACACAAGTCCATGGACCTGATGAGATACATCCCAGGATCCTGAGGGAATTGACTGATATGTTGCTAAGCCACTCTCCATCATATTTGAAAAGTCATGGCAGTCAGGAGAAGTACCCAATGACTGGAAAAACGGAATATCGCACCCATTTTTTAAAAGGTTAATAAGGATGACCCTGGGAACTACTGACCAGTCAGCCTCACCTCTGTGCCAGGTAAGATTATAGAAGAGATCCTCCTGGAAGATAAATCGAAACATGGAAGACAACAAGATGATTAGAGATAGTCAACACGGCTTCACCAAAGACCAATCATGCCTGACTAATCTAGTGGCCTTTTATGATCGAGTAACTGCATCAGTGGACAAGAGAAGAGCTACGGATGTCATCTACCTGGACTTCTGTAAGGCCTTTGATACGGTCTCCCACAACATTCATGCCACTAAATTGAAGAGATGTGGGTTTGAAGGATGGACTGTTAGATGGATAAAGAATTAGCTGGATAGCCATGTCCAAAGAGCCACAGTCAACATCTCAATGTCCAAGTGGAAACCAATAATGAGTGGTGTCCCTCAAGGGTCCATGGTGGGACCAATGCTATGTAATACCTTATTAATGACACAAACAGTGGGATTAGTGCACCCACAGCAAGTTTGCAGATGACACCAGGGTGAGTGGGACGGTTGATGCACTCGAGGGAAGGGATGCCATCCAGAGAGTCCTTGGCAGGCTTGAGAAGTAGGACCATGTGAACCTCATGAAGTTCAATAAGGCCAAGTACAAGGTCCTGCACCTGAGTCACAGCAATCACCGATATCAGTGCAGACTGGGGGAAGAATGGATTGAGAGCAGCCCCGTACAGAAGAACTTAGGGTTAATGGTAGATGAAAATTAAATATGAGCCGGCTACATGCACTTGCAGCCCAGAAAGCCAATCGTACCCTAGGCTGCATCAAAAGAAGCATGGCCAGCAGGTTGAGGGAGGTGATTCTCCCCCTTTACTCTGCTCTCGTGAGACACCACCTGTGGTATTGCTTTGGAACCCTCAGCACAAGAAAGACATGGACCTGTGAGAATGGGTCCAGAGGAGAGCCATGTGAATGATCAGAGGATGGAACACCTCTCCTATGAAGAAAGGCTAAGAGAGTTGGGGTTGTTCAGCCTAGAGGAGAGAAGGGTCCAGGAACACTTTATTGTGGCCTTTCAATAATTAAGAGGGGCTTATCAGAAAGATGGAGAGAGACTTTTTACCAAGGCCTGTAGTGGCAGAACAAGAGGCAGTGGTTTTAAACTGAAAGAGGGTAGATTTAGACTGGATATAAGGAAGAAATTTTTTACTGTGAGGGTGGTGAGACTCTGGAACATGTTGCCCAGAAAAGTTGTGGACACCCCATCATTGGAAGTGTTCAAGGTCAGGTTGGATTGGGCTTTGAGCAGCCTGATCTAGTTGAAGATGTACCTGACCATGGCAGGTGGGTTGGACTAACTGATCTTTAAAGGTCCCCTCCAACCCAAACCACTCTATGATTCTATGATTCTGGGATTCTATGATTCTGGGATTCTATGAATCCATTAACTGAATTCCAATACTCATGGCCCAAAGTCATCTCTATTCATCTTTTAAACATCTTGAAAGATATTTACTCTTAAATGGCTAAATTACCTTGATATTTCTTTTGGTAATTTGCATTGACTTGACTTAACCTTCAATGGGGAAAAGAACCAATTGGCTTCATAACAAGACACCATTCAGGAATTGATGCATTTGTCTATAGAACTATGCGGAAGATTATTAGCCCACAAAGACTCCTGAAACACCAAGAAAGCCTGTAATCTCTGGCATTTAGAAGAACTAGAAGAAGTAAAAGGGAAGGAAGAGGAAGGAAAACTTCCCACGGAGGGCCCGATATGCCGGCCAGACC
>NW_009233679.1:0-11721 GCF_000690835.1 Fulmarus glacialis | reverse complement strand
GGAAGGTGAGACTGGAGGTGCGGGTGGTTGCTGTGCCCAGCTAGGCGGGCTGCCTGCGTGTGAGGTGCTGGTCTTACTGATCCGGGTGACACCCGGGAAAATCAGGCTTCAGTCCCCGGTCTCGCCTGCTCACCCTCCCCAGGTTTCTGGGCCTCAGACGGGACAAAATGTGCCCCACTCAGCCACATGGCCGGACACAGCCAGGAGGAGGGCCCAGTCCGGTGCTCCGTTTGCTCCAGGCACTGCTGTGTTCATAGAATCACAGAATCATTTAGGTTGGAAGAGACCTTTAAGATCATCAAGTCCAACCGCAGTGGATGGGGTAGAGGATCGGTTCAGTGTAGATCGGGTATATTATAAACTAATGTATAGGAATGTACTAGGATTAAGGAAATAAGGCAAAGGGATGTGCTTCCAGTGAAGGAGGGGAGAAAATTGAGGGCTGCCACCTTTTCAGGTTTTGAGGGAAATGTTTTAAGATTTGAGTAACAAAAGTGAATCTATTCAACTTTTTTTTTTTTTTTTTTTTGTTTTTTTATCTTCTGGTTTTCTGTTAAGTGCTGCAGTTCACAAAGAAGGTTGTTATGCAATTAGATAAACACTTGTTTGTTATTAACTGTATTCTTCTCCCTTTTTATTTGCCTTCAGCCTGGCAGAAGACAAAGGGTGAAGTGAAAAAGATTGCATGTCTTGAAAAATCAAGGGTACGTGGCGGTTAACACAAAGGCTGTCTAAGTAAGTTTCAGGCATCTTATCAACTCTCCAAGTGATGTGTTACATTTAGTATCCACAGGTGCACCAAATACCTTTGTAATACTTTCTGAGTAGTTGTTCTTATAAATACCTGTAAATACCACCTTTTTCAGTCTTTGTGGGGTTTTTTTCAACCTGCCACAGGCGTTGCAAAGGTGGCTGCTGTGGCATCTTTGTGTCATTAGGTGGCAGAGAGAGACAGGCTATGTTCTACGCTCGTTTGTTCTGAAACCCATGAGCACTCAGAGTGATTGATAGCCTGACATTATTTATAAATAGGCTGGTTAATATGAGACTTGAGAAACTAAGCCTTTCCTATTTTTTTAAATTGCTTTAAATGCGAGATCTGTGTGTAATAGAATAGAAAGGTGTTCTGTTTGATCTGTGGTGGATGTGCAACAGAAAGGCTGTGCTTAGCTTTCTGATGATTTAGTCTTCAAAATGGTAGGATCCTGTTGGTACGTAAACTTGTATTACAGGAGAATGAGTTGAAGTGATCTGTCTAAAGCCACATGGCAAGCTGGTGACATCACTGGGAGCACGACCTGGGACTTGCATGCTGGCAGCCCCGACCTTATTCCTATCTGAAAGTAAAAATATGCCTGTGCTATGCATTTATGTCTTTAGTTTCCCTCTTTTCCTGGCCTTTCAAATTTCTGTCGTCAGTGAAACAGTAACCATAGAACCAGGCTTTGAAGCATGTCTAAATGTATAAAATAAATGCTGTATATATTTTCCACTTCTTTTTCAGAGAAAGCTGTGGGTCGTGACAGACCCAGGAAGTCTTCCCAAAGACCTGAGGTGAGCAGTAGTGGATGCAAGTTCCCCTGTTGAGTAGCTCCGTGCCCCAGCTCGTGTTGCAGATGTGGCTGTAGTGCCATGTTTGTGTCATCAGGTGGCAGACAGGAAAAGGCTACGTCTTTGCCGGTGCTCTGAGACCTGTGAGCACTCAGGAATGATGAGCAACCTGACAATTACTTCTTGCTTTCCCTTTTTTTTCTTGAATGTTAATCTTAAATCGTGAAGCATGAACAGCTGTGGAGGGACAGGGAACAGAAGCTAGCCCTGTCCTTCAGACAGTCATTTTCTCTAATAGTGCTGAGCCCTTGGAGATTTGCTCTACTGACATGTTAATACCATTAGAGGGCAGAGATGAAGGGGCTTCCTGTGCCTGAAACTTGCAACTGCTCAGAGATTAGTAGCTTGACACTGTTGCCATGCATACCTCTTTCTCCAGAGAACCAGTGGAAGATGGAGCAAATTTCGTTTGAAAAGCAGTTAAAATGATGCCAATTTTAACTGCATCAGGGGAGGTTCTTTCCTTTTTTGTTTGCAAGGACAAGTAGAAGTGACAGCTCTATTCTTGATTTCTATTTTTGTCTTCAGCAATCCTTTATGGCCTGCAGGATGTCCTTGCTTGTCGCCTGTTCTGTCTGTGAAAGGGCACCTCTTGAGTTTTGCAGGGTTTAGCATTATGTAGATACCAAGAATGGCACCTGGGAGTGGAGGAGATGGGGGAAACGGGCACTTAAGTTTGTTGTTTCCAAAGTATTGGCATGATCTAGAAACAGTTGGGTGTGGATTTAGCATATGGAAAAAATTGCACCCTTTAATGTTGCCAACATTAATAAAACACTCGGCCAACAACATCTTCCAAGGGTGCTGAGTAAGTTTGACCAGAAGGTGCAATCGGCAGTCTTCTGAAATGCAGCTTTATCATCATGCTGGTAGGGGAAATGGGGGAGAAAAACAACCAAACAAACCACTCCCTACCCCAAAAAACCCAAACTGAAGATCTTTTTCCTTCTTACAGTTACTTTTGAGAACAGGACTGAGTTCTGGAACTTGCTTCAAATGTTGAAGGTAGGTATTATGTCATTACTTGGAAACATACTAAACCTCAACGTGTTAACCAAAACAGTCAGTATCTGGGTAGGAGTCCTTGGGTCAGTACATCTTGTCCTTCTGACTTCTTGTGGGACATGGACAAAAAAAAAAAAAAAAAAGAAACACTACTAGTGCATACTTGCAGAACTTAAAATTCAGTATTTTTGCATCTTTTTTGCTGACAAACCTCTACTTTAGGTGAAACACTTTCAGGTTCCTCTATTCTGCTAACGCAATAATTTTTGTAAGCAATCTTAAACAATCTTCTGATTAACTTTTTAATTTTACTTCCTCAAACTGCCTTTCTCAGCTCCCAAAGTGCATCCTTTTAAGGGCAGCTGTCAGTCAGAACCAGACACTTTTATCAAGAGCTTACACTTTTTACGTATATTAGGGTGCCCGAGATTATCAAAACAGGCTCTCGTACTGCTGCAGTCTGGCACAAAATGCTGCTGAAAAGATCTGTCACAGATGTGCAAGGTAATGAGATTGTGTCTTAGGCATAATCAGTAAAAAAATAAAAAGATTGATTTCAGTAATCCAAGCAAAAAATTAATGCTAAAACCTGAAGTCTTTTTAAAGTCCTTCTAAACTAACTTTCAGTAAGTGCAGCAGCAGAATGCTTTGCCCTGTTTCCCAAGGCAAGATCTAGCTTCCTTGAGCATCGTGTTCTAGCTGGTAACACAGCAGACAAAAAGCAAAAATACAATTGAGCACAATGTGACTTTTTAGTTGTTTTCTGCTGTGTTTATGGGCTAACATGGTGGCAAAGGAACTCCATCTCCAAGGCAGTGCGCTGCTGCGGAGCACAGGTATCAATATATCCTAATAGCTCTGTGTGTCGCTCTCCTTTCTTGGGTGATGTGGTGCACATGAGCCTCTGCTGTGCCAGGGTTATTAAAACAAGCGGAGAGAGAAGCTGTGGCCACACATAGATAGTATTGTGAAACTCAGAGGCTTTGCAGTGACTAATAGCTTGACAAAATCTGGCAGTGCTAAATTGTGGAAAATGTCCTCATTAAACGGGCATTATGAGGGCCAAAGGTGCCATTAACCAAGCGGGTAGCTGCTGGCTGCAAAATGAGCCATTTAATTGGGAAAAGTCACTGCTTACCAGCAGTGGCTTTGGATAAGAATGCTAATAAGGTGGTTGGGGATATGGTTATGCAAAGAGGCATGCCTTAAGATGTGACTCTTCTATTCAAATTTCCTGACTTCTTTTAACCCTGAAATACATATTTGATTTTTTTCATCAGACTTTACTCGCATTAAGGGTCCTGTAGGGGTAGTGAGTGCCCAATGAGTCTCTCTTTAGAACTTTACTGTGTGAGGCATAGGATAGCTATTAAAATTTTCCTAACAGCATTTGCTGCTAACCATCTTCCCAAGACTGCGCAGCAATCCCAGGCTATGAATACCGCTTTACTGAAAGAATGGCTTTCAGCTGTGGAAAAGATGAATATTTTGTATTAAAGTGGTTTTGAGAGAAATTAAAAATCTTTCTGCGCATAACTTAGCCCTTCACCATTTAGAACTGGTTTATGTCATGGCTTTGAATGCTGGAATAAGCCCAGCTTTTCTTTCTTTGCACTATTAATAGCTTGCTTCTGCATTGAGGCTGGCAAACTCACCTTTGATTTTTAGGGAGCCTAAGAGTGAAAGAGTAACCAAGAGCAGGCTCCAGCTATCATGCTGTTAAATTATCCCTTTCCCAGACTTGCCAGAGTGCACTGTGCCTATCCGGAAGATTCCACCCCTCCTCCCCCCCCCCAAAAACCTTTCTGATCTAGTGGCAAAGAACCTCTCTGAAATTAGTCTGAATTTATTAGTGCCATCTGCCTTCTGTCACTGCTTTAGGTCCTGATCCACACAAGTTTGCAGGCACTCGGCTTCCACTGACTGCAGTGAATACAGCCAGTGCGAGTTCAGGTGTTCCTGTGGTTCTGGACTGAAGTAAATTGCTTTCTGAAGTTTCCCTGTGAATCATGATAACCGAGCCCAGCTAATGACTTCCCTAAAATTTGGTTTCCTTTTATGAAGCTTTTTTATTTCCTCTGGGATGTGAAAAATCTTTGGACAGTCCCAAGACAAACCTGATGTAATTCATCAATTAGCTGAAAATGTTTCTTCTGAAATTGAAAGCAATTCTCTGTCCCGACTAGCTGCAGTGCCTTAGCTCAGATACTGTGCTGTAATGAACAGCAGGAGTATGGATGGTATGGATTAATTAGCTGCTTAGCGTTGACATTTATAGCTAACTTGTGCTGGCTGTATTTGAAGTTGTCTAACATCCTGGGCCTTTTTTTATTTGCAGATCATGCCTTGGGTTTTAGAATTTCTGGCAAACCTGGCTACAGCAAAATAAATGGTTAGCAGTGTCTGCATTTGAAGATTCTTAAGAGTTCATCTTTTCTCATACGTGGGTTCAAGCAAACTACAGCCAGTGAAAGTGCATGCGATGCTGCTTGCGGTTCTGAATGTTTGCTGGAACCTGTGTACACAAATGTCATTTTGAAAAAAAAATTATAATTGTTCTGCTCCAAGTGTCCTTTCTGCTTTTGCTGTACTCCTGTTGAATAGCTGTAAGTTGTAATTTTGCCTTTCTCCCGGTCATCTCAGCTCATACGCTGTTTTCACAGCCATATTCTAAAGAACTGCTGTTTCAGTGCATGTTTTCTCTGCGTGGTTAAGGATTTAAAAAAAAAAAGCACTAAATAAAGATGCCACCTACAATAAGTCTGAAATGATTATGCTTGTGTATTTGTAGCACCCCAAGTGATACTAATTTTTAACCATTCTAGGATTTAAGACTTTTATTTGCGGATATGAGAACTGGGATGGTTTTTTATTTTAAACAATGAAAAGTAGAAGTCTTGCTGCTTACCTCCATCCCCTTGCAGCACAAATCTACTATGCTGCTAAAGCAGCAGCATCTGGTGAGATCAGATTGTCAGTCTTACAGTGTTCTGGGTCTTCCTCCTTTTCCAGCTAAAGTGGGAAATCTGGAGAAGGCATTCTGAGCATAAAATAGCTTTGCCTTTAGTCATCTTTCTCCCATATTGTAGCGTAGCTCATAAACTGTAAGCACATGTGTGAAAACACTTGTGCTTTTTATTAGTGATGAACAAAACTCTGTGCTCTTGGGTGTGTGAGTCATAAGTGATTCCTGGAGTGTCCGCTGCTGTTACTGGGGTGTGCAGATTAATAACATGGTAATTGTCAAAAGTGTCTTTATTTGAGTAAAGCTGTCTTGGCTAGTTCTTTAAAGTACAGGGGCTGTCCTCCTTGAACTTCATCTTTCATCATAAATGTTTAAAGAGATTCTGATATTTAAGATTATGGGGACAAGCAAGGAACATGGTTGTTTTTCTCCACCTTTCTAGGTGCTTACCTGCTCTTTATCTAATTCTGCTTTTGGGGAAGGGAGCAGTGGGGATTAAGTGTAGTGGGAATGCTGCTTATCTGGACAAAATTTACTAGCAGATTTCAAACAGAGAGGGGAGGGTGAAAAATGGCTTTCCTGAAAATCTGAGAAGAGGATTCGGCATGGTTGTTAGGTTCCTTTCTCTAATAGCAGAAGAAAATTAATTTGTCAGTGGAGCTGGTTGCCATGGGAATGCAGGACAAGAGACAAGTGGCTGGGGTGGCTGCATGGAGCCTCATTACCGAATTCCTGTCCTCGCCTTCGCCCTCCACCCAAGGCTCCCCTGCAGGTGAACCTGCGCTGCCCACCCCAGCGCAGTGCCTGGAGGTGGGGCCTTGGCCATCTCTGCAGTGTCCTACTGCATTAAGGGTGACTCCAACGGGCTGAGGAATTTGCCGCCCTTCAAACACAGAAACCTTACAAATGCTCAACCTTACCGCAGATGAATTACTTTGGGAAGCCAACTCCTCTGTGGGGAGCGAGCTACGCTGGCTCTGCGCTAGATTTACAGCACTGTTGACGCTGAAATGTTTCATCCATAAATAATAGCGAGAGGTAATGATGATCTTATAGAACTAATAGAAGGAAATACTGATATCTCTCCTCCAAAGGGCTCATAAATTTGCAGCCATGACACTACTGATCGCCTTCACAGGCTATATATACTGTCAGACGTATTTTTTTCCTTGGTGATTGTACTTCAGATATACGCTCCACTTCACTAAGCAATTGTTGGCAAGAGCACTGGCATACGGTCCATCTGCAGGAGTAGGATTGTGCTGGGAACAGGGCAAGCTTGGGGTAGTTTACATAAACTCTTCCTCTCTACCCGTAGTTTTAAAAGGTTGCTATAATTGAGCATTTAAAGGAAATAGACTGTAGTTAAAGACCTGATAGTATTTACACAGCCAAACAAATGTCTTGAAACCTGCTGAAAGCTTGCCTGGAAATTCATTTTAGTAATGGGAGAAGCACTGGATTATTCTGGTATTAATCTTTAACCTCTGCAGTGCAAGCCCAGCTTGGTTTTAGGAGAATTAAACCAAGAGGTTGGCTTATCCCTGCACTGAGTATTGTGGGAAGTAACACACGGAGCACATACGTTAACCGGTCAGGATTGTTCACGTTGTAGCCCTTTTCCTTTAAGCTGTTCTTGGCCTCAGATGCTTCCAAAGCCGACACGTGAGAGGGAATGGCCTGTGCTGCCAATTTCAGACTGCAGGCAGGAGCAGCCGGGCAGGAGCCGCACACAAGCCATCACATCACTGTCTGGGGTCAGGCACTTAAAAAAAGGAATGACGAATTGCCAGGATTCTCCACTGTGGAAAAGACAGCTTATCTGCTTCCTAAATTACAGCTGGATCTGATGATGGATGACTCAGACACTTAAGGAGAGACTTTTGAATAGGGAAATCTACCTTTTTCTCCTTTTTAGATCACAAGTAGCTGGTACTTAAAAGGCTGCTGTTTCACTATTGATGTACTGGTGTGATTCACGTAAAAGCTATTTATTTACATCAGAGATGTTCATCAAAAGAAGATGTGACAAGTACAGCATGAATGATTCATCCTCATCTCTCTGCACTGCTTTCCTGTTAATCAAGAAACAGTTAGACGCGTCCAGCTGGGCTCCGCTTCCTTATCGCTTTCCGGGTCATCCTCTTCCTCCAAGCCTGTTCAGCCTGGCTCCCGCTGTCCCAGCTCCGCAGCATGCTCTTACCGACTGTATCGATGATCCTGCTGGGCGGTGGAAGTCATGATGCTTGTGTTTCCGTGAAGGAGAAGGGGCTGCAGCTATGCTGAACTCCCTGCGTAGGGTGTATTTTTTCCTGGGGGGGGGAAGACGATGGAGAAACAGGCCTTGAACCCTTGGACTTTACTCCAAGATTGCAGATTCTAAATTCCAGGGCTGCGCTTCCCCCATTAGGAATATTTGGTGTTTGAAATCTTCTTCCAGAGCAAGGTCTTGAGGTTGTTCAGCACGAGGGAGTGGTGCACTTCCATCTGGCTGGCCAGGCCACTGAGGGTCATGCAAGTTCGGAGCTGTTTCTGCAGCTCTTCTTTCAGCTCCAGTGGTGCTCCGTACAGCAAGTAGTCCTGCAGCAACCCGCAGACCTTCGCCAGGTTGGGCTGCACCATGTCACTTTTGCACTGCTTCATGAGTTTGTCGCATGTCGCCATACAGTCCTTCCCGTACGTGCAGTCCACATTCTGCTCACAGTGGCGTCCCTTGAGGAAACCTCTGATTGTCATCTCCGTTGCCACCTTCCTCAGGTTGACCATTTTGAAGTCGTATTTGTCATTGTAGCCCACGTTCTTAAAGCTGGTCTCGCAGATGTAGAAGTTCCCATAGGTCCCGTGAAATATCTCCTCCACAAACTCCAGAAGGCCAATGGCGATCTTTGCCCGCCGGGGCCACGCTGGTGCAAACCACTGGTGGATGATTTGGTGGACAACTGAAGGCAGCAGCGACTGGAGGAAGGGAGGGACGTCCACTCCATAGAGGGAGGTGTGGGGGATCTTCTCAGTGACATAGAGGTCCCCGCAGTGCCCCAGCAGCTTGGACGTGTGCTCTTTCTCGTGCAAGGAGAGCATGAGAAGAAACTCATTGAGCTGAAGTAGTGCCCAGATGGATTTGGCCTCTGCTAAAGACACTTTCCCGTCCCGGTTCACATCTGCCATGGCGATGATCCGGCTCACCAAGGCTGCAAGAGAAGGCTGATCTCCCAGGTTGGACTGCAAACAGAACAAGAAGTGGCATCAGACCCTTGTGTTCAGGCTCAGGATCGTGAAACTGAACTTCAGGGAAGCAAAGAACTGAGCTTGGGAGAGGAGGAAACGGCCACCGTGCTCGAGCAAATTCGGTGCCGTACCATTGTGTATGGTTGGACGGATTCAGCTCTAGCAGAATTTTAGAATTTAGATCTGCTCTAGACCTTTTGAGACCTCTTGAGAGCAAAGGCCGGGCAGCACTGCCGTCCCACCGCTGCAGCAGAAGCCCTGCGCAGGGGTAACTGCTGCAGCGGTGCCGGGGCTGCCCGTGGGCTTGTGAATAAGCTCTGCCCAGCACAGATGCCACCCGCAGCCATGGCACAGCGGCCTCCAGGGTTGCTGCTACTAGAATCTTGCAAATAAGAATTCCTGTGTGAGAACGGAGGGTTTTCTTGGCTAATCCAGTACTTGCTCTGAGGGTAAGGAGCCCTGCCCTGCACCTAGCAGCTGATGGGAGAGTGTGGGCCAGAGGAGCTCTCGTTTAAGGGGAAGGAAAGACATTTTTAGTCTTTCTGACTCACAAGTGGCATCTGAGGCCCGCAAGATCCCAGAGGGACCCTCCACACTGACCTTTAGGAAGTTCAGGAGCATTTCTTTGAACTCATCCATCGATGTCCCTCGTGTCGGTTTGTCAAAGAGGACCACGTCCCTCCTGGGCACAGAGTCAGGGTGGCTGTCTGCCTTCAAGGCTTCTTCGATGCCGCATTTGATGATCACCTCCCTCTCCCTCCAGAGCCCACTGTAAACCTACAGCAAAGGAGAGGGGACGCGGCGGAGACACAAGGAAAACAGCAGCAAGTGCAGAGAACTGGTTTCTGGTTCGGTTCGGGACGGGTACCGGGGATGGGGTGAGGAGCAGACATGCGGGTGGGTGGAGGAGGACATTTCCCGGGTTTGATGCCTGCACCCATCCCCTGCCGTGCGGTGGTTTCCCCAGCGGGGCAGAGACCTACCTGCTGGGTGGGAGAGGAGGAGAGGCAGTGCTGGAAGAGGAGGCTGCGCTCCTCACACAGGTCTTTGCACGTGGAGCCAGAAATAATTCCTTTCTTGTACTGGTCACACTGGGGAGGGGAAGGCAGAGAGAGGAGCTCAGTGGGGGCAGCTCCCCATTCAACCGAGGAAGTCCAACAGATCCAGGCTCAGTCCCACAGCTCGTGATCTGGGGCACCCCAAGCACACGAGCTGGGGTGCACGAGCCCCCCCAGCCTCCCGTGCTGCCGCCAGCCCTGCTCCCGTCACCTGCCGTGCCCAAACTCCTCACCCCCCGTTCCTGCAGCAGGGCTGGGGCTGGCACTTTGGTTTTTCAGTTTACCGTGTGTAACTGAAAGCATCATGAATGCCATCGTGTCCCCAGTGAGCCCACTTCCTCCGAGTTCATGCGAGTCTCTTTTATAAGAGAAAAACACCCCTTAAAAGAGGCACATCTGATTGCAAAGCCACGCAGGCTGCTTGGAGGCAAGAACAGTATCTCCAACTGCCGACAATTTCTTTCTTTCCTGGGATTCTGAGGTTCTCAAGCACAAAGGGGCTGCTCGGGGTCACCACCCCAATATCACTTTGGCCTTGGGTTTGGCAGCCCACGAGGTGCCGCCTGCTGCGGGGCACCCTGGCCGTGCCGGTACGGCGTGCAAGTGGCTTCGGGCGATGTCTGCATCTTGGCAGCCATTTCGGCCAGTACAGGGTCTCTGGGAGGGAGGGGAGCGCCTTATGCTCAGACTTCCACCAGGGAGATGTAGTGCCAGTTGCTCAGAGTCCAGCCCCTTCCAGCACTCCCAAACTCCCCACTCTGTCTTCCAAAGAAATCCCAGCCCAAAATCTTCTCTGCTCTAAGACCCAAAGATTTCTACTGGCCCCAGAGCAAGGACTTTAATGGGGGAGACACAGGGAGAAGAGTGTGTAGGCACACCTGGGGCTGAGCCCTGGCCAAACGGGCAGCAGCTGTGGGCAGAGCTGGCTGCAGGCAGGGCCCTTTGGGGTGGCTCGGTGCCTTGGGCAAGGTGGGGCTGGGCTGGCAGGGACCCCCCGTTGCTGCTGGCGGGACCGCAGGGGATTTGCTCCTGGGTGCTCCCACTGCAAGTCCGGGGAGTGAGGGGAGCTTCCAGGGCTGGAGGAGAGGGCAGCGTGGAGCTGGGCGAGGATGAGGATGCTCGGGCTCAGGCTGCTCAGCAGAGCAGCAGCCCCTGCTGTGAAATGGTCTGGCCCCGGTGCAGGCGGTGGTGGGGACAGGGACAGACGGTGGCTCTGATCCACAAGCGGGGTGGCTGCGTCGGGAGCTGGAGACCTCCCTGGGCAGGAGAGGCTGCAGCTCTGCAGCTCCTCAGCGAGGGCACAACAGCCTCAGGGCTGGAAACTGGAGCTGCAGAAATTCACTGCATCTTTTCCCTCTTTTTTTTTCCCCAACCTGGATGGGAATTAACCCTTAGACCTGCTCACAGGGGACACGGCCAGACACGGCGTCCTAAACCCCAAGCTCAGAACAGGAATTAGCGCCTAAGACCCCGTGGTCAGAGTCATGCAGAAAATCAAATTAAACGATCGTCGCTGTTGTTATGGCAATTGCTGCCTCCCTTCTCTGCTGAAGGATTGATGAACGAGGCATTTTCAGACAGAGCCTGGCATCCCCCTCCTCGCCTGGGCTGGGCGGGTGACCTGCTCCCCTGCCACACACAGCAGTCCCGGGGGGGCCCCGCTTGGCTGCCGTCCCCGGGGATGCTGTGGGGACAGGCTGCCCCCCACTGCCAACCCCAGACAGGGGCAAAATGCACCAAGCCAAGCCCCCACGAGGGGTCTGCTTTTCATGCAGGCTGGTGCTTTCTTTAGGGTGTGCCAGCAGTTACAGAGAGGTACCCACAGACAGGCTGCTCCCCTTTTTTCTCTGGCTCTGC
>NW_009233678.1:0-7350 GCF_000690835.1 Fulmarus glacialis | reverse complement strand
CCTAAACGATTCTATGATTCTATGACTTGATTGGGTTTCTGTTAGATGGGCTTGGTGGCATCACACCACTTCTGAGGTGCCTGATGGTTTCTTCTGATGAGAGTGTCTTAGCAATTACTTGCTGCTTTGGTTAATGTTAATTGTGGCAATGGCATCTCCCCCTCTGGTTGTCTGCCTCATGAATTTTTTTTTATCTTTTTACTGAAGTTTTCCACAAACAAGGAGCCATTTCTCAGAACAAGAGGAGGGGGGCAGGAATAATTGTTTTGCAACGTTAAAATATAATCAGTGAAGTGACATTTTCTTTGGCAGACTCCCGCTTTGGAATTGTGACAAAGTTTGGCAGAAGTCCCTTTACATCCTTATAGCCCCCTGCCCCAAAAAAATCTGCAGGAAGCCTTTGAAATGTTTTGGTTTTGCAATGCACACATGCTCAGCAAAGCCTTCACAGTGTTTTATGGCTAAAACCACAGCGAATGCCCTTAATGAACCTTCCTGAGCCTGTCTTGGGTCTTCATCCCAACCAGACAGTCGGGCTGCCAAAGATGGCTGCACAGACAGCCCATGGCAGACCAGATAAAAGCAGGTTTTTATTGTATCTTCAGCTCCAGGATGCCTCCGCGGTGCCCTGGGGCTGGGGCATTTGCTGGGGGAGGTCACAGTCTGTGCATGCAGCGAGGTGCCATGAGGACAAGGGCACTCCAATAAGCTCGGGAAGGAGACGAGGAACAGCTACAGGAGAGATGCTGGAGCTGGAGCGCTCCTAGGCCCAGAATTGGTCTTACGGAGGTGGCCACCAGGACCTGGATGGGACTCCTGGAAAAGGGAGAGCTATTTGGGGCTCCATCAGGGGTCTGCATAAGGGAGCCCAAAAGCCCCCACTGGTGAGGACTTGGTTGTGTCAGTGACAATTCAGTGGGGTGAGAGGAGGACTTGGTTTGTTTAAAAACCAGACCTGCAGAGGACTGGTGGGTGGTGAGTGCCCGGGGAAGGTGCAGGGAGGTGTGGGATACTGCAGGCAGCGCAACGCAGGGACTGAGCAAAAGCCAGAGCATTCAACCCGCTCCCTCCAAGCTCATCGAAACCTCTTGCTTCTCAGGAAAAGTGTCTAAACACCGGGCATGGCTATGGATTCAAAACTTAACTTTGAATTACTGAGAAAAATCGGTGGCTTTAATGAGAATAGACCTGAGATGCTGTGTTAGTAGCACAAGTCTACTGGAGATCGAGGAAAATCCTCTAACCATGACCTGGGCAGAGCTTTGGGCTCAGCTGGTGCTGTGCCCACAAACCAGCCCACAAATACTACCAGAAAACCACATATTAGCTCAGGCATGTGGGTATGTGGCATCCAAACCGCTTGATTCATCTGGCCAGTAAGGAAGGCAGTCGAATCCATCAGGTTGGTCTGCAGCCATCCATGTCAACATGCCACTTGAATCCCCCAAACCTCTTGGTACCAGAGTCCAGAGTGGTTTTTGTCTTGCCATGTTTTGTTGGGAAATAAAATGTCTAGGAGTTCTAGTTTTGCTCGCAATTACCTATATCTAAGATTAGATGGGAACTGAGTGGAATGTTTCCTACAAATACGACTCTTTCTGAGTCAGACAGGTGATTGCTGACTGTAGCCTCTGAAAGTCAGATTTATCAGCATTCTGTCCTCCTACAGGAGAACAAGTCACCCAGAAACTGGCCACCTCAATGAGCACAATGAAGTTAAAAGCACCCCATCACACACTTTAGGGTAGACAAGCCCTGCAAGCAGGAGGAGGAAAGTGGCCAGGGCCAGTGTTGGGAGAAGGGGTTCTGCTTCAAATGAACTCCCTCCTCCTTTCCACCAAAGAAGTTCTCCAAAGGTTTTGCAGCCAGAATTTGCATTGCAGCAGCTCGAAGATTCAGTCACTTCTTAGCTGCTGCCATGTCCCCCTATGGCACCCTGCTACTACCCTTCCCCTGGATGGGATCTGCTCTGCTAACGTCAGCCCACCCTGTGCACTCTGGCTTGTGAAGGTAGGGACACATCACTATGTGCAGGCACCATCTCCTCTCACATTGCTCTTCAAAAGCTGGGCTGACTTCAGGAGGATCCTGTCAGCGTGTTGCTTGTTGCCCTTTCTTGCCAGGCCATGGGCTGCAGCATCACACAGGGACAGTGTTGCCAATTAAAGAGCTTTAAAGAATCAATTGTGAAGCCACAGAGGAGAGGGATTATTAGTGTGTCCTTCTCTTCTTGGTCACTAGGGCAGACTATTAATCAGAAATGCTATGAGGCGTTTTGTACTTGAGTGTGTTCGTCCCCATTCCCACCAACTTTGGCTCTGACTGTGTCCCTGGCATCTCAGGAGATCTGGAGTTGGCTGATAGGGCTCACAAGAGGCCAGGTTGAGTCCTTCATATCTGTGCATATGTTCACTTTCACCAGGAGCTCCTCCATCCGCACATTGACAGCTCGGTCTCTGCAAGGAGTACTTTCACCAGGAGCTCCTCCATCCGCACACGGTGGATTGACAGCTCGGTCTCTGCAAGGAGCGGGCAGGCACTGCAGTGAGATGTGTCAGTCTTCAGCACCCAGCTCTCCACTTCATATACAGATTATGGACCCAATTCTTTCACATTAGGCAGGAGCAGCAATGACACTCAAGCCACTGGTGATACTGCTGAGAAGCTGATTTGCCCAAGGTTGTGGCAGATCACAACTGGGCACTTGCATTAGTGTGAAATAAGGCTCAGCAATTAGAGCTGACTGTTTCTCAGCCCAGTTTTTTCAAAAACGCCCAGCTCGCCTGCAGCCCTTGGCAAAGACCCCTGTGGGAGAGACAGGTTCTATCATATATGTGTTTCGTATCAGCAGGTGGCCAGGAGATGCATAGCTCCAGCTCTAGCTCCAGGTAAAGCACCAGCACGGACAGCAATAAACAAGCGATCACTTCTGTGGTGGGAGGGACCCAGGCAAGCTTGCTGCTGACCCGGAGGCGTTGCTTGCGGGTGGCAACTTGGCAGCGTGGTGAAGAGAAGAGGTGAGCTCAACCCAGCGCTGTCAGCGTCCAGAGCGCACAAAGTGGCCTGGCTCCTTTTCTCCATTTCTAATTGCTCTTACAGACTCTTGGGATCTTTTCTGCAAGGAAGGCAGTCAAAAGGAAACCCAAACCCACATGGTTTTGGAGGGCCACCAGCTGCCAAAGTGCAGCCCATAGATCACAGTCTGGGAACAACTGCAACAAAATACTTCACCTTTCCACTGACTATGTCGAGTCCTTAAAATGCTTAAAACGCTTTAAGCAACGCTTTGCATGATCCTCTTCCACTCAAAGTCAAGCAAAGGCACCAAGACACATGTAAATCGCTTACATTCATATAGCAGTTCAGTGGCAGGTCTGGGTAAGAAAATTCAGGGATCCCCGACTTTAGGCCCCTGCTCCAGTTTCTCAAATCACCGACTGCCCAAATGGGGCAGGGAGGGGAGATGCCAGCACATCAGTGTGGGATGTAGCTCCTTGCAGAGGGTGAATCAAAGTCATCTGCATTAGGTGCCAAAATTTGGATCGCTTATTCACACAGGAACACACCTAGCTGAACAAAAGGGATGGGACAAATGTACTCCTGGTTGGAGCAAAGCCCAGGGAGGTCTCTTCTGCTCCTCAGCATCAAGCCCTCTTTCGACAGCCTCTGGCTATTGAAAGTCTTTACACAGGCCCCACACAGAACCCAGGTCCTTCCTGGGGACTGCCATGATTTGGCACTTCTGATATGCCCAGGCTGCCTGGCAGGAGGCAAACTGGGGAATCCTTCATGATAAGAACCATGGGGACATCAGCCCTTTGCTGTGGCCATGCACAGAGGATGATGAGCAGGTAAGCCACCACCTTCAGCATCTCTCCCAGCAGCTCTCCCAGTGCTCCCCATACAAGCAGGGGCTGGAAACCCATTGCTTTTTCTCAGTGTTTCCTTGCAGAGTAGACAAGCTGTTTGGAGAGCAGAGAGGATTTTTGACATTTATTTTTTCCTGTTCTGTTCTGTTTACTCTAGCAGATAGGCCATAATCCAAACTGTAATTTTTACAGGACTCAGCCAAATCCCATCTCTGAAGTTTATGAGTATCTGCCCTGTCATCTGCTGTGTTCCCCCCGCCCCTGCACGCATCGCAGAGGCTCCAAAGGAAATGTTTGCTTCTGCCAGGGCTTTGCTCAGCTGAGTCAGTGCTGGAGCCCACACGCTCAGGATTTTCCTCTCTGCCCGCAGCCTCCCTGGCAGCCCTGGACCCGCAGCTGGAAGCAGGTCTTTAAACTGCTGGTTGCTCAGTAAAGCAAATGTGCTCTGTGGGTATGAGACCTCAGGCAGAAAAATGGCATCAGAGGCATTTCATTAGGTTCCTGCAGAGCAACGAGGGAGCTTGTGGGTTGTCTCTTGAATTCGTAGAGTAGGAGGGGAGCAGCAGCCTGATTGAAAAGTATTTCAGGTTTCATAGAATTCATAGGTTCATAGAATTTCAGGATTCATAGAATCACAGAATCATAGAATGGTTTGGGTTGGAAGAGACCTTAAAAATCATCTGGTTCCAACCCCCCTGTCATGGGCAGGGACACCTTCCACTAGACCAGGTTGCTCAAAGCCCCATCAAACCTGGCCTTGAACACTTCCAGGGAGGGGGCATCTGCAACTTCTCCGGGCAACCTGTTCCAGTGCCTCACCATGCTCATAGTGAAGAATTTCTTCCTAATATCTAATATAAATCTACCCTCTTTCCATTCAAAACCATTACCCATTGTCCTATCACTACACTCCCCAGACAAAGAGTCCCTCCCCATCTTTCCTGTAGGCCCCCTTTAAGTACTGGGAGGCTGCTGTAAGGTCTCCTCAGAGCCTTCTCTTCTCCAAGCTAAACAACGCCAACTCTCTCCACCTGTCCTCATAGGGGAGGTGCTTCAGCCCCCTGATCATCTTCATGGCCCTCCTCTGGACCCACTCCAAGAGGTCCCCATGTCTGTCTTATGCTGGGGGGCCCAGAGCTGAACACAGTACTCCAGGTGGGGTCTCAGGAGAGTGGAGTAGAGGCAAAGAGTCACCTCCCTCGACCTGCTGGCCACACTTCTCTTAACCTTCACAGCCCAATTTCTTAATCTCTTTCTCACCCTCTCTCAGGGTAAGAGTGGGTCTGATGGGCAGAGGTGCTCCTGCAGGGTCGCTGGTAGCTTGGGAAGAGGGCAGAGGGACCCTTGCACCAAACTGCCAGGGCGCACAAGGGAAGGGCTGGACCAGCCAAGAAGGGAGCAGGAAAGCGCAGAGCAGCAGGTTGTCCCAACCACTTATTTATGTCTCAGATGACATTTCTGTTCCACTTCCCCTGCCCAGAGAAAAGCAGAGAACCTCCAAGGCAAAAGGGACTTATTTGATCTGCCATGCCAGTAAAATCCAGGCACACAACGGAGAGGATGAGATACCTCATCTCTGCTCGTCGTCCGAGGACAAACACATGACCGCATCGCGAAGGGGTGCTTGCTTGAACTGTTCCCATGCATTTCCATGGGAACGGGGCAACTGTTTTGGTTTCTTCTTTTTAATATTCCTTTTATGATTATTTCTGAAATACCCTGCTAGCTGGAGACTTGGCCTCAAGAGATAAGGAAGAGGAAATGTCACAGACTGTTGTCAATAAATTATTTTTCCCATTTCTTGATGCCAGGAAAAGCAGCTCTTGCTGGAGGAAAACAGATCATGGGTTATGCTCTCTTCAAATTATTTGTTTCAGAGATGTTAGAAATTGCAATATGCACAGATAGGTATAGGGTGTTAGTTGGAAGTTGGCAGCAATGAAAACCTTTTCTGTAGTACAAGAAAACATCTTATAACCTGATCTCTCAGGTAATTCAGGCTAGTTTTAGGATTACAATCTATTTTATTTCACATACACAAAATGAGGGCTTCATTTTGCTCTCCACGAACACAAGATGAAGAGCTAATTCCTGCCTCAAGAAATGGATCTTATAATTGCCGCTGGAACCAGCACTGCTTGCCAGGAGAGCAGGACAGCTGTGATTTTACAACACTTCCAGCAGCTGTATTTACACTGTTCAGATTGAAAGTCTCGGTGCTGGTGCCGGTCTCTGCCTCAGTGCATGGAAAAAATAGTTTCCAAACTGTCAACCATCTCTAGGGCTGTCTGCAACTGAAAAACATTTTATTTTTCTCTAAATATTTTTGCTGATTTTTTTACCGTCACCATCTTCAGAGCAAAGACCTGGAGTCTGATGAGGACATTTTTATACCGAGTCTATAATTTCTGTGGAAAATCCACCCCAATTGAGGCAGATTCTAATGAATGGTTAAGAGCTCTTCAGCTGCAGACACTCAGCCAGCTTCACTGGCCCAGTCTTATGGACCACAGCAGTGACCACTGGTGGGATCCCAGGCATTGCACCACAGCTGGGTAACATGGTGCAATATGATGGTCCAAGTGGTTCCACTTGCTAAAAGTCTCTGCCAGAAAGCACTGTCTGAAGTTGCATCCTCATGTCACCAAGGAAGCCCATCCTGTGGCCACACACCTGGTACCTCACCCAACAGGAGAGGAAATGCATCACTGATCTGGAATTGCTCCAAGACAGAGATTCTGGTCAAAACCCAATGGTCTTGGCCTCATCTCCAGTGAGATCTAGGGGAAGAAGGCTGTTTTCCATGCCTGGGAGCCTGTAACACCAGGAAAGCTCACCCAGCTCAAAAAAAACACCTCTTGTGTCCCTGTGGCACAAGAGGGCATGGCAGTATCAGCTGCTTTTGCCCCGTTGTTTGAGATGCTTGCCTGATAATCCACGTGCCTCCCATGAGTGGGTGATGGTTGCACCAAACATGAACCACCACTCACCTAGTGCCACAGCCACGCTGCACTTAAATGGCCCGTCACAAAACAGGGCTGTGAGCCAGCGAGTGGCTGAGATGAAATAAATTAATCCATCCCCTCCATCAAGGAGGGAACTGCTGGATGGGGTAGCAGGAGGACACCTAAAGGTGATGTCAACGAGGTGGACAAATTGGCAAGAGCAATTTGGGAGAATCACCTTTAAATCCCCCATGACAGACGTCTCCAATAAAGCACTTGGATCAGATTTATCAGGACAAGATCCTGAGCATCAGTCAGACATCATGAGCATACCAAATCCATCCAAGACCCAGAATTACATACATCCCTCCCAGCATCTCATCTCCACAAGGCAACAATGATACCACCTCTCTGGGCCCTGTTGCGATAGCATTTGCCATGTTGATCACTGGAAATGGCATATGCTGAGCTGCTGAGCACACTGAGGGATGCATAGCATATGATATAATGGGGAAGAGTGGCTGGAAAGCTGCCCA
>NW_009233677.1:0-8540 GCF_000690835.1 Fulmarus glacialis | reverse complement strand
GGGGGGGGGAGAAAATAATCATCAGCCATTGAAACGAATGCCATTTGAGCGGATTTGCACCTGCCTGGCAGCGCGGATGCCCAGCCTACTCAAGAGAGGCCTCCTCTCGATCATCCGACAGAGCACGCCAATGGAGAAGTCAGCTCCAAGCGGCATTAGGCTCATTTTCTCTGCAATACGCAGCCCAAGAGTCGGTGATTCATCCCCTCAAATATTCGGTTACAGCCAACCATAATACTGCCTCATGATGGAAAATGCCTCTCCTTTCCATGAAATGCAGTGCATTGCCAAGCAAACAAAAAACTTCATATGCTTAAATGAGTAGAGAGGGTTTCAGCTACTAGAACCACTTTTCCAGCTTCTGCCACTTTTACAAGAGTAAGACCATCGATTTTTCCTCTCGAGAGCAGCCTAACACGGGAGCTCAGTCAGCAAACCACACAGTAAAGTTGACAGCTTTTCAAATGCAAAACAGAGAGTTTTGGGCAGCAGTTTCCTATTAAGGAGATAAAATAATTAGAAATATTTCCTCAGCATTTCTTTCCCAAAGAAATGATGCTCCTAAAAAGGAAGAGATGGAAATACTTGTGATGCCGGTCGGACAAAAAGTTCAAATTACTATGAGAAGGCAACACAGCTATGACCTGCTGCAAGATAATCAACTCCAATGCAGGAATAAGAGGGGGAAGAGGCCTGTTTGCAACTACAAGCTTTTATAACATGGAGAGGACATCAGCTTTGAAATGATCAGGGTAGGTGATGAAAACCAAGAATTTCCAGTAAATTAAAAACAATTATAACATGAAATTGAGACTTTCTCAGGAGATCACACTGAGATCTGAGATCAACCTCTCAACTGCAAGAGTTGTGCAACTAAAGAGAAAGAGCTACTTGGCGACCAGTGTGGCTACCACACAGCGCACGCAAGAAGTGGACCACAGGCTTCAGGAGGAGTGAGTAAATGCCATGCTGGTTCTTTTGCATGTAGTAACCAAACATCACATTGTGTAATCTGAAGCAAACCCCTAATTCAATCCTATTTGCTTCAAAAATATCCCGGAGGGTTAAGAGTAGTGTCAAAACTCAATGGGAAACAGCATTTACTGGCATGCAGTGTGTCACCATCCGCAGGACAAAGCCATTGTCACAGTCATTTGCTTTCTTGCTGTACTAAGTGCACCCTAAACCGAAAGCAGGCTGACCTTGAGCGTGCCTGTTTCACAGAAAGGGAAAGAGACTGATCACCTCTCAAAAACTTTCCAGCTTCTGTCCAAGTGCTTGTCAGTGAAAACCCCCAGGGTTGTGCAGGGCTTACGCAAAAAATTGGTCTATAACCCTGCAGTCTTCTCCAGGTAATTCTAGCTTTGTCAGAAACAGAGTAGTTGAAGGATCTGATCTCTTGTTCGACTTGATACGGTAATAGTCAAAGGAGAAAGAAGGAGCAGATACTAACTACAATTACAGCGGTATCTTTTTCTGTAGACTCACTATGAAAGTCAGATTTTATAGTCACCTGTACCTTGGACTACTTTGTCTTTTTACTTCCCTTAAATCTGTTCTTAAGCTGGTACAGGAACGCTAAAATTGCAACACGGATTTAAAGTGAACTTCACTGTCTCACTTAAACTAGTGTCTCCAAAGTAGGCCTGTTAAAGAGAGACTCCTGCCCTGCCCAGGTTTTCTGTTACCTCTGGATAAGACGACACCACTGCCCAGGGCTCCTCAAGCATCAGAGACTGTTCTGCTACAGCTCTTTCTGAAAGAGAAACTGAAGCATTTACCACCTCCTAGCTTCCTCCATCTCAGAGGTCATAATTTCTCATCTCATGATCATTTACGTGGAACTGTCCTTTGTACCATGGCCTTCAGAAAGTCTCAGCTTCGCTTTAATGCTTTGAATGTCTCAACCACCCATTCAACGCTGGTATCAATCATTCAGAACATGACTTCTCCCGAAACTGTAGACTCCTCAAAACGTAGGTCATTACATTTCTTTTCAGAGACAAAGCTATGCTTTGAGGCAGATGAATACACATCTGAGATAATGATCTTTTAAAAAAAGATAGTGGTATCTGACAGCTCCGGGGAAGTTGAACAAGACTTGCCTCCAGCAAGCCGACGTGGCAGAGCTGTACAAGCTCAGCAGTTGCCCAAGGAGCAGAGTATAATGCGCTGCTTCAGAAGTGGCAGAAAGATAAGGATAACGCCCTGCAGATGGAAGGGAACACTAATCCTACAAACTGGAGGGATACAAGCACACAAAATAAAATTGATTAGCTATACCGTATTAAGTTTTGGCATAGACGTTCATTTGGAGGCTTATAAATGAATCCTTCAATTAATTCAAGTTAATCTTCCTTGCTGCCCTGAAAGTTACAGACGTTATCAACAATAAATGAATTTGCTAAATTTTGAAAAAACATTCATATCAGGATTCAAAATTTAAAAAAAAGACAAAGAAATTCCAGAACAGACAGTGCTGGGAGGAAAGTGTGGACTCTCTGGATACCAAGAGGTGCAGAACTGCAGAGAACCAACACAAAAAACCCAATGCATTTTTGTTTAAGCATTTTCTAGTAAATTTAATAATAGCCCATTTCAGAAAGGATAAGGCTTTACCTATATTACTATCCAGAAACCAATGACAGAGATCTCTTAAATTACGGGGAGATCAACTCATTGTAGTAAACTGCAATAATACATACTTAGCTTAAAGCACCTCATACATTACTACAAAAGCATTTTGAGGGACAAATCAAGAGATTGAGCAGCTCAGTCAGTCACACAGTGCAGTCCTGCCACGGGAACTAGATCCAGGGCTAGCACAGAGGCATCTGAGTAATCACGCCATGGGCTATGGAAAGATGCTACAAGCAGGGACTGCTGGAAGCAGGGGCAGATTCTAATCAGCAAACCACTGCCTTTGTGTAACAGAGCCGAAATGGTGAAATCCCAGAGTTGTGCTGTTTCTTGTCTGTAAACTAATCTTAGTACTTTTGTTTCTCCCAAGTCAGAGCTGAGGCTCGTTTTCAGAGGAAGGTTAGGTACAGAACTACTCCGTAGAAGGCAGAACAGTCTCCTGCTCTAGACCACAGAAATAAGCCCAGCTAGATGACATGACTAAGCTATTACGAATGCATAAAATACCCTGAAAACAGTTTTGGATGTGTGAAAGATTTTGATAACATTGCTGAAAAATTCAGTGATGCCTCAGTTGGAAGCTTGCGTTGTCGGCTGTCTGACAACTGCCTCGGAGAGCACAGCACAGAGCAGACAACGTCTAGACCCTCCTATTCTCAGCCTCACCAAACTTGTCACTTTATGACACTGGTTATCATCTCAAACATGAAAAACCTAACTGCGCGACAGGAAACAGGGTGAAGAAACTTCCACTTCTTGTTAATTCAAGCAGCGTTGGAGGATGGCCCGATCTTTCGGTGCCAGTAGCCGAGAGCAAGTTTTGTGACCTTCCTTGCCAACCATGGCAAGCCAGCAGCTCTTTCTTTACTAGCCTAAGTTTGGGACTGCACTGGCAGAGCAGGAGACGTCCTTCTGATTCTCCTTCCTCCTGTAAGTGGATACAGCGACAGCTGCTCAGAAGACTGCCATCCGAGTCAAATACAACATGTAGGTCACTAGGTTAGCAGACCTGCCTCAGAAGCACTCATGGGAAGCATGATCCCTGATCTGGGGCTTCCAGAACTGAAGTCTGCAGAACTTGATGCACAGCTCTGGGCAGGTCACTGGAACCCCTTATCTCACCTATTGAAAAGAAAAACAAAAAACCCCCACACAAGAAGGCAGCTTCATTTCTCCCCATTTGTCTCTTCAGTTTCTGCCCTGAGGACCTCTTCTCTCTTCCCCGCTACAAGTCTACCCTGAAAGCACGCTGCAGGAGAGATCCTGATGTTGAGTAGGTGACTAGGTGTAACACAAGTGCTTCTGTTAGCAGCAGAGCCAGTGACTCCAGGTTTCACAGGTATCCTGCTCCTACCACTGAGCTGTGGTATTTTTTTTATAGTGTTTTAAGGCCTCCACCTGCATGAAGAAACTCAGAGGAAGTTGGTCAATGGGTTTCGGAGCTCCCATGGCCGAGAAGAGGAAGGGGACTGACTGCCCAAGACACAACTCGGACAAGCGCACGTGGGTTAGGAAGTGGGCCGAAGACAAGCAGGTACGTGTTTCACAAGGCAGTCTAAAAGTGGTTTAAACAAAAGTGCGTACCCATTTTCATTTGTTATGGCTGCACATCAAAAAAGGCAAAAAGCTCAAAAACAATTTAAGAAGCTCTCAAAAACCTGTAATGATATCAGGAACACAAAGGCACGGTCATCTGGGGCTTCTCCTAAATAACTTCCTAAATGTCAGGAAAATTAAGGTTAAACTGTTTTAATAATTATATTTAGATACTATTTCACCAAATGTACCAGAGGGGTAAAGCCCTAAAGAGAAAGAAAAACCTCACCCATTGTTGAATTTTTTTTAAAGTCTTTCACTCCAGGACTGATACATTGACCAGAGTTTGAGTGCAAACACACACATCATTCTTCATTCACCATTGGGCGAACGTTTTTAAAAGCAGTGAAGAACTCTAAGCTTTCTCCATGCCACCAGACAGCCTTACTTTTAGAAAAAAAGAGCATCAGCATATCTGCTGGATTTTCTTTTTCAATATCACTTTCTAGCATGTCCCACTGTCTACAGGAAGGTATAAAATACACACAAATAGCACATGGCATGTAGTTCGGCAACTGTCCTCTAACCTATGATTCAAGCTATATTAATATCATGCATTGATATTAATGCATATGCAAACCAGCATATGTAGTGAAGCAAGCAATCCAAAAAGCCACACCAATACTTCAAATCAAAATGTCCTCAGCTCTGGTCCTTCTCCTCATGTCCAGCAAAACACTCAGCTATTCAGAAACTCAAAGCAAAAGTTAAGCACTTCCTATAGCAAAAAAGCCTTAGAAAGGAAGAAAAATAGCTACAGTTGCAAGTGTTTTGCATGCTTAGAAACCACGACTTCTCCAAGGAAAAGGATGGATTTCTTGTCACTGATCATGGCAACTCGCTGAACCCCCATTAATAAACATACATTAATAAATGATGAGCAGTACCTCAGCCCAAACTTTGAGCCAGCATGTATCCCTTCCGAATAGGCAAAACCTACCAAATACACAAAGTTCCAATAGCAGAGTTGGGTAAACATCTAAAGCACAGAAGCGGTAGGTCAAGGTACCAGATCATCACACGCAAAGCTAAAGAGAGATCATGATGGTCAGTCACACAACCTCATGAGTCATGCGTGAATATTTGACTTACATTAGACCTCAGCGACATGATGAACAATAGAAAAGGAAATAAAATAAAGATCATGCTGGCACAGCCGCTACCATGCCATGCCAACTTTACAGTCACCACATACAAACCAGGACCAGAAAACAAAATATGTTGTCAGGACACAAGGAAACACAAAGCACAAAATGACATGACACAATTCTGGTGAGATACTGGAAGACAATGAATCCCAGCACAGCACCTCTGCTAGCACTACTTTAAAGCAAAGAATAAATTCGAAGTCTACTGAGCAATCATAAGCTCAGGAAAGGAAAAAAACCCACAAACCAAACAGTTTAAAATGCTGAACACAACATATTGACAATGGAGCAGAACGGGACGAACTTCATCACATTAGCTTGCCTTCAATTTCCTACAAGGTGATAGCATTTTAACTTGCTGCCTCTGTGTCGAGAGGGAAACCTAACAGTGCACATGACGAGCTCTGCTCCATTTTGTGGGGATACCATCACATTATCTAAGTGACTTAAAGAGACCAATAGGAGACATTTCAAAATACAATACGTTATCAGCTAGAGGAGATATTGATGTGAAAGGAAATTTGAACAAAGAAGCCTACAGAGTAATAGGCCAGTAAGCGTTCCATGACAAATCGCCACCTTTATCACTAACTTATTGCTTAGGCTACTAAATATCTCCCTTTTATTCCTTAATTTTAACAAGCAAGCAAAAAGCTTGAGGGAAATGGACTTTGATATCACCTGAAAGGCAGACTATGAGAGATGTCTATAGGAGGGAACCAAAATATTGTAAGTAATCTATTTCAGCTCATCCACAAGGCTCACAGCAAATGAAACGCGTTGAGAGCCAAGACCTCCTATGTGAAAATACTGAAAACGTATGAAGGAAGAGTCCTGAGAAGTTGTGCAGAAAACCATCACATCCCTTCTAAGAGAAAAATCAAGCATTAAGAAAAGCACAGAACAAGGTAACAGTGAGATTAAGGGAGCCACTGAGTGATCACTGAATTACAAGGCCAGAGAGTAGGGTACCAGAGCGGCTAACATGAAGCATTGCAGTCGAACTCCACGCATAGGAGGCTGAAGGTAAACAAAAAGGAAAATTAAAGACTTCAAGGAAACCAATAACCCCACCTACCCAGATGCACACACCGATATCACAGCTGAAGATAAGGGAGGCGTGTGGACTAGCTGAACTAGATGTATCAGCAATCTAAGAGTAGGTAAATAACTGACACTAAACTAACAAACAATCAGCAATCGCAAGAGTAACGATAAGAGTTGTGCACGATGCATAATACTGCATTAAAATATCCTGGAGGAGCTTCCTACACAAGTGATGGACAGCGGATGCTGAAAACTTCTAGAGTCAGCAGTAACCTCGACAGAGTGTTTGGATGAAAAGGGGAGAGACAAGGAGAAGCGATCACATAACTCCAGTTGTGCTTCACGCCTCTGAAAAAGAACACACCAGGAGAAATACACAACCTATTCAACCAGACTTGTAAATGAGAACAAATAGCAGAGATTGGGGCACAAAGCAATAACAGTGATGTCCCAAAGGAAGAGACACAGGAATGGGTGCCAGCAGGAGAAAGGACCTCTTTTGCTGAGTGGGCTTCAGCAGAGGGGAACAAAGACACACGCAAAAGCACTTGCAGAAGAATGGGCCAGATTTAGATCAGAGCAAAGAACAGATCAATTCCTTGCATTTAGATAAATGCAAAAGAAAAATACATTTAACAGCACCCTAGACTCTTAAAATTATGACAAGTTTTGAGAACACACAGTTCTCCAGAAATCCACAGCCAAATACAGGAGTCCAAGAGGAGACAAGATGCAAGGGAATATTTCAGATGGCTCGTAGGAGATGAGAACTGTAAAGAGATTTGTGTAGTTTAGCACGGAAATAGCAAAGGTTTAAATACTGAAAAGTAAACAGGGGAAGCGTCACAGTACACAAATGTATGTAGGTCTCCACATGACGATAACCTCATACCACTGATGGATGCACTGAAAATTATGAGTAAAGCAGAACTCCACTGAGGACCAGCATGAGGGGAAAAAGAAAAAACCAAACACCAAAACAAATAAATGCATTCATTGCAAGACAAAGGACAGAAAAATTAAAAACCTGAGGCATAGCTAGTGCTAAGTGGAAAAAAAATCTCTTGCTTATGTTGAAGAAAACAAATACTGACACAGACATAAAAGGAAAAAAACCAAACACATGAGCATTCAGAAAACAATGCAGTATCGAGAAGGCTGAATAAATTTAGAAGAGAAAAGGCAGCTCTTATGTCCATACTTCCCCCATGGACTGCATGAGAAATACTGATAAACACAGGCCAAGCACCAAAACAAACTCTGGGCTCGGGGTGGATACCAAGAGATTCAGAGCAAGATTTTGCAGTAACAAAACAGAAAATGAAAACCAAAATGACTACGGTCATTTTCAGGACCTACATTAAGACTCTACCCTGAAGGGACACTGTACCTACTGCTGCACAACAGAAAATAAGAAATAGCACTATTTTAAAAAAAAAAAAAAAAAGGGAAAAACAAAGGTATGCAAGATAGAAACAGTGATCAGCAGGACAGAATCACAGGGCTTAAAAGAGAAATGCATGCTTGATATCGGCATAATACAAGCAGTGAAGAGACCTGCTGTATAAGCACCGAACTAAGAGAGCAAAGCAGTACCGTGGTGTTACCACACTACTAGGAAAGGTGCCGCTGCCTAATCTATTGCCCAAGTACGCAAAACCAAAGGTCTAGATAAATAATCGCATTTGGTAGCTCACTCCACATCTTCATATTTTTTCTGTAAAAGACAGAAAACTTGCTCTGCAGAAATATTTTTACATTGAGAGAGGTAAATAGTTTTCAGGCTTCGGACTTCTTACATTAATATAAAAACATTCAAGAGCTCAGCAAAATTCTTCTGAGTGTTTCCGAGCTCCCACGAGGTCCCAGCGCAGCATGTCATTTTGTCCCCTGCACTAAACCCAACCCGCACCCAACCGCTGTAGCGAAGCCCTTGTTTTGCAAGTCATACAAGTACCGGGCAGGTCCCCCAGCACCCGAGAGGCGCCGTTAAAGAGCTGTGACACCTCACCGCGCCGAACAGCAGCAGACTCGGGGCGCCCCATTCCAGCAAACCCCCGTTTCATTCAACTTTTGCCGCTTTCTTTCGCGAGCTCCTACCTTTACACC
>NW_009233676.1:0-23183 GCF_000690835.1 Fulmarus glacialis | reverse complement strand
TGATTTTGGTTGCTCACTTAGAGTGCATTAGTCAATCATGTGAAGTAAGTTCACAAGCTATTTGAACTTATATTAAAAAGAATTAATTTTGTCACTCTATTTTAAAGAAATTTCAGTATTAGAAAATGCTTATTATAAACCTTTTATATAAATCAGGTCATGAAAGAGATCTGAAATTCATCACTTAAAAATAAATTGTAGCTATCACAATGAGCTGTACTCACTGTACCTGAAATGGACTTCTATATCTATTCTATATGCATATAAAAATACACTGTATAATGTTAACCAAAAGTGGTTATTGGTTTGATAACAGAGAAATAATTACAGTATTTTTCTGTAAGTGACATATTAGGCTGTACTTCCAAGCATTATTTATAATGTCCACCCCTGATTTTGCTTGAAAAACTTATGAGTTATTCATCTAATAAAAATTCAGGAAAATACAAGAATGGAAGAAAAATATAAGCATTTCCATTACAACTGAAAATTCAGGAAAATCCATATTGTTTATATTTAAACTGCACAGTAAATTTCTCTACTGCAAACATTCTAGGTATACTTTATCTGACTGGAAATAGGTAAGTTTAGAAAAATATATAGCTGGCTCTTCCAAGTAGCTGACTGCATTTGTCTGTGATTCATCTGCTGCTGTGTAGACAACTTTTTCCAGTATGTGCACAATGCAGAGACATGCAGACAGTATCATTCTAAGGGAGTTCTCCAATGCTGCAGTGAAAGAAAAGCAACTTGAGGGCAGGGACAACTTAACCATGTTCAAATCCCAGACTTCCCTCTCTTTCATGCTTCTACACGCTCCTGCTCCTTCGTCATGATTGCTACGATTACCTTGGAGGATCAATCATTCTCCCTTCGTAAGAGAGCCCTGTGTAACACAAGGCTCCAGGTGCACTTGGCATGAGCAGAAAAGAGAAGCACTGTCAGTGTGGGACGCAGAGTTTTGTGCCTCAGGATGGCCCCAGTATGGACAGCTGACTTAGCTCCGCTAGCTCCTCCCAAACTTTGGTCCTATTGCCACTAGCAGCCAGGGAGGCAGCAGGGAGACAGGATGATTAACAGTGCCCTTACTTTTGGCATCAAACAGCCAAACCACTCTGTTATGTATGTATGCCCGTGTAGCGTGTATGGTGGATTACTGGCTTGCAGTTTCTCACTGGGAAAGAAAAGGAGGATAATCTCTGAAATAAGATGCAGAGGGATGGGGAGAAAGGGAATGTGAGTAAGGGTGAGGGAAGTGGATTGGGGTCCTGAGTAAGATGTGCAGGTCCCCTGTGCTCTATCGACCCTCTACTCTTTAAAGGCTTAGGTTACAACAGCAGCACAGGAGCCAGGGCACTGCCAGGTTTCTCTGTCAACAACATCCCATAGCTTACCAGGAATGCAGTGTACATGGCAGGTGGTGTAAGTTGTAGCTGTTTTTAAGCTCCTCATTGACATCAACCAAGGAGAATCCATCACTGGCAAGAAGTCTTTGTCACCATAGGGGAGGGCAGGAAATGCTGGGCAGTTGGTAACAGGATGTCAGCAGAGTACCCAGCACCAGGATCCCACTGGCAGGCCAGAGCACACTGCTTCCATGGGGGGATGATGTAGACACCACTGATTTTCAGAGAAGAGCCCCCACCAAGGACAAACCACAATCTCCATGGGCAGAGACCACATGTGATCTGAAAGATACAGTAGCTTAGATGTGTTGCATCTTCTTCTTCTTTAGCTATTCCTCTCATTTTTGAGATTATACACGATACAAACTATTTCTTCACTGGGCTTTTGTCCTGTCTCTCGACCTGTGGCTGTTTCCTTTAAGAGCAGACACCTTTTGGTTGTTTTCATGCCTTGTTTCCATGGCAAAGTGTGTGACACTGTTCTCTTGTCATCCAGCATACCAGCTCTTCAGTAGCATTGTGCTTCTGCTGCCAGGGCTCTGCTGCAGGATCTATTAGGACTGCAAGGGACAAATGTCCTTGTTGAGCCTGTCCCTGTTCACCCTTTGTTACTCATTCTGCCTGGGCTGTTTTCACCTTCTTCCTCTAGGCATAATGCTTCCTTTTCTTGCTGGAAACAAGTGTGCAGAATGCTGTAACCACTGAAGATGTCACTGACACTTTCCAGAGCATTTCCAGGGCACTGCCAGACTGATGCAGCCAGTGTCATTGTGTTTTCAGGACGCCAAAAGCCTTCATTTTTATGGTGATGAGGGGGCAAGGTCATCGTTTCATTTTTCAATGGGTAAAGAGGGTGAAAAATCTCAGCTGGAGGGAATAGATGGTGTCTCCTGTGGGAAGACTTTCTTCAAAAATAGGGGGAAAACATGAGAGGACTTGTGGGTAGAGGATATTCTATGCTGCTGATAGTAGTCAAGGTAAGTGTGCTGTCTGTCAATCTTTTCTTGCTTCAGATGTTGATTTGGAAGGGACACACATCATGGGGGAATTATAACCATCCTGGTATCTGCTGAAAGGACAACACAGCAGTGAACAAGCAATTTAGGAGATTTCTGGAGTGCGTTAGTGTCAACTTCCTGGCATAGGTGCTAAGGAGGAAGGGTGCTCTGCTGGACTTGATACTTACAAACAAGGAAGAATGTGTCAGGGATGTGAAAGTCAGGAACAGCCTTGAGATGATAAGAGTTCAACATCCTAGGAGGAGATAGTGCAAAAAGGAGGACCACAACCCTGGATTTCAGGAGACCAGATTTCAATCTCTTCAGAGATCTGCCTGGAAGAATCCCATGGGGTATGGCCATGGAGAGTAGCAGGATCCAGGAGAGCTGGCTGATACTCAAGGATCACCTCCTCCAAGCTCAAGAAAACTCTATTCTGACAGGTAGGAAATCAAGCAAAGGCATCAGGAGTCCTGCATGGTATAAGCAAAGAGCTCTTGACTGAGCTTATAAAAAGGGAGTGTTTAAGAGGTGGAAGCAGGGGCAGATGACCCAAGAGGAGTACAGAGTTGGTGTCCAATATTGCAGGGATAGGGTTAGAAAAACCAAGGCTGACCTGGAGTTGAATCTGGCAAATGATGGGAAAGGCAGCAAAAAAGAACTCTACAAGTACATAAACAGCAGAAGTAAGACAAGGGAAAAGGTGTGCCTGCTGCTGAATGGGGCAGGGGAACTGGTGACACAGGACACAGAAAAGGCGGAGGTATTCAGTGCCTTATTCGCCTCAGTCTTTACTGGTAAGACTGGCATTCAGAAATTCAAGGACCCGTAGACCAGGGGGAAGGTCTGGATCAATGAAGACTTAACCTTCAGTGGAGGAGAACAAGGTTAGGACACTAACCTTAGAGCACTTAAACAAACTGGACATACGTAAGTTCATGGGACCTGACAAGTAGCACCCACAAGTGCTGAGGCAGCTAGCTGATGTCATTATGAGGCTGCTCTCAATCATCTTTGAATGGTCTTGGCAACTGGGAGAGGTTCCGGAAGACTGGAAGAAAGCAAATGTCACCCCTATCTTCAAAAAGAGTAAGAAGGAGGATCCAGGAAACTACAAGTCAGTCAGCCTCACCTTGATCCCTGGAAAGGTGATGGAGCAACTAATCCTGGAAAACATTCCAAACACTTGGACGATAAGGTGATTGGGAGTAATCAGCATGGATTTACAAAGGGGAAACCATGTTTAACCAACTTGATATCCTTGATAGGACAGCCAACTTGATAGGATATGGGTAGAGCAATGGGTGATCTTTACATCGACTTTACTAAAGCCTTTGAGACTGTCTCCTACAAAACCCTTAAATATAAGCTGACAAAGTGCATGGTGAGGAGGACTGAAAACCGGATGAGTGGCTGGGCCAGAGGATTGTGATCAGAGGCACAAAGTACAGGTGGAGTCAAGTCACTGGTGCTGTACCTTAGGGGTTGATACTGGGGCAAATACTGTTTAATGTCTTCATTAATGGCCTGGGTGATGGGACAGAGTGCACCCTCAGCAAGTTTGCAGACAATACAAAACTGGGAGGAGTGGCTGATACACCAAATGGTTGTGCCATTCAGAGAGACCTTGGCAGGCTGAAGAACTGGCCAGAGAGGAATCTCATGAAGTTGCACAAAGGGAAATGAAAAATCCTGCACCTGGGGAGGAATAACCCCATGCACCAATACGTGCTGGGGGCTGACTGATTGGAAAGCAGCTTTGCAAGAAAGGACTTGGGGGTCCTGGTGGACACCAAGTTGAACATGAGAAATGCACCTGCAAATCAAAGAAGGCCAACAGCCTCCTGTGCTGCATTAGGCAGAGTGTTACGAGCAGTTTGAGGGAGGTCATCCTTTCCTTCACATCTGGAGAGCTGTGTCCAGTTCTGGGCTCCCCAGTATGAGAAAGATAGGGACTGACTGAAGAGAGTCCAGCCACAAAGATGATTATGGGACTGGAGCATCCTTCATATAAGGAGAGTCTGAGAGAGCTGGGACTATTCAGCCTGGAGAAGAGGCTCAGGGGCAATCTCATCAATGTGTATAAACACCTGATATGAGCCAATGAAGAGGAAGGAGCCAAGCTCTTTTCAGTGGTGCCCACTCACAGGACAAGAGGAAATGGGCAGAAATTAAAAAACATGAAATTCCATGGAGCAGGTTGCCCAGAGAGATTGTGAGTTTCCATCCTTGGAAATATTCAAAACCCAACTAGACATGAACCTGGACAACCAACTGTAGCTGACCCTGCTTGAATAGGGATGTTGGACTATATGACCTCAAGAAGTCCCTCCCAACCTAAACAATTCTGTGATTCTGTGAAATGACTTAGAAGGTGGGTTCATCAGGGCAATATTCTTACCGAGAAGCCAGCCATCTTTGAATCAGTAGCTGTGGTGGAATAGGACCCACATATGGGCATCTGGATTCCAGACAAGGCAGGAATCTATCATGTTCATGGTGTTCTTCTTCTAGTGCAGGATGTGGGCACTGGCTTCATCTCATGGCTGATGAACATTGCCATTTAAGGTATTTACTACCACAGTATGCTCTTAAAGCTGAGTCTGCACAAGACAATATACATTGTCTATTTCTTTGATCTTTGGTCAAAGCAAAAGTGAATGAATTGCTCCTTGTACAGTCCCAAAGCCTGATAAAAATTGAAACCAACAGAGTGATAGCCCAGAGGTTCTCAAAGGAGGTGGTCGCAAAGCTATATATCAACAATAGGTACTTTTGTTCTCAAGAGAAGTGGAGGTATTGATGCTAAACTGTGGAGGGAAGACGAGCGTTGGTTTAGATATTGCACAGATACAACCTAAATTTGATGTGGGAAAATTAATTACATTGTTCCTATTGCAAAACTATCTAACTGGACTCAGCCTTGTACTCCTTTAACTTTCAGCAAGTGTGTATTCCCATTACCAATTTGTAAAAGACAAACCCCAAGTGAGCAACATGCCATATAGTTCTTTCATACTTTTTTTAAAAAAAGTAAAAAAAAAAAAAAGTATAATTTTCAGCAAAGCAGACTTTGGAATAAAATTGTGGAGTTCTGCCTGAAGCTTTTGGCATATGTCTCTGTCATCATTACTTTGCTGAATTTAAATTATTTGATAAATTGATGAATTGAAATTACTTCAAAAGATCTGATTTGTGGAAACTGCTGAACAGTAATTGGATTTAAAGTCCTCATCTTATACATGTCTGTATTCTAATATCATTGTGTTCTAAAGGAAGGTTTGATGTCTAACCTAACACACAGTTGAACACCATCACCTTCCATTTCTCTCTATTCATAGGTATGCATCCAGCTGTAGCTGTGAAAAACTGTGGTGCTTGTATAATAAAGTATGGCATGTTTTTATACATCAGTCATTTTTTTGAATGTAGCATGGAGTAAGTGTACTGCAGTAGTGACCTCCTCCTAATTCAGATTCCTCTAGTGTTATATTCCACTTCCCCATTGTTTCAAAGTGGAAAAGCTCCTTGCTGCTGTCAAAAGGTTTTCTTCTGGGGCTAAACTGGGCTTCATTCATCAGAAAAGAGAATGGAGAACTTTGAAAACAAAGCGAAAATCAACAAAGCAAGTGTTTATGGCTTGTTTGTAACTAGTGAAAAGTTGTTTTCATTAAATAGTAGGCTTTCTTCCTACCTAAACATACCTAGTGGTTTGACAGCTCGTCCCATCTTTTCTGGTTTGATCCATCCTTGCTATATATTTCAGTAGCTTGCACTTAATGAGATCTGAACTATTACCCTTATTTCTATAGTCTTGTCCTCTCTACCACACACTATATACTACCACTATAAATGCCCATGCTGTTTTACAGATTTTGTAACTAGAATTGGTGTTTTCCAAATAATATCAAAATCTCTGCTACAATATTTAACATAAAAATCACATCCCGGAGCATCTCTTGTATGTTGGAATCCCTGTTGTAAGCTCTGTGCTGCAGAATTCTGCTCAAAATCGGTGTCCTTTTCCAATTGGTCTACCTGCTTTTAATGTGTAGAAAAAGGACTTCAAATCATGCATAGAATATTAGCAGAGGTAATAATACATCCATAGTTATGCACACATTTGGGAAAAAGGTATGTTAGTGTATGATCTGCTCCTTTCATTTATCAGGGCATTACTTCTCAAGTGCAAATTGGAAAGAAAAAATAAAATTGATACACGTACATACTCTTGTTAATATTCTGTTAGTGTCTTTATTTTAAGGTTTGTGATACACTGGCAGATGTGTGGCAAACACTGGAAGCACTTGTTTCTGTCAAGAACTTCTTAAATATAGTTGCAGAACATGAAGCCATGAAACCATGTCTGTCTAAATAAAGTCAATTGCTACATTCCTCGGCTTCTCAGCATTTGAGTATATGGTGGCACAGCTTTTGGTACCTGTTTCAAGATACATCATTTCCAATTCCTCTTCTTTTGGCCAATTTTCCTTTCATTTATGGAAATGAGAGAGGACATATTTCCACCTTTGGTGAGAATAGGTTCAAATCCAGTGTCAAGTTCACGTATCACACTTTTCTGAAAAGTGCTTTTTTCAATTCATTTGCCAAATTGCCCAGGTTCCTCCCCTGCAACTCCTACAGTGGAGTTACTTGTTGTTCAGGGTGCGGGTGCCCAGGCGTGGCATCAGAGGGCTGCAGGGCGGCCTCTGTGAGGAGAGGCCGGGGCTGCCCCGGGCCGGACACAGCCGGTTCCAGCCAGCTCCAACCCACCCACCGCAGGGCACCACTGAGCCTCGCAGCCGAAATGGTGGCACCGCAGGGAAAGCGTGTTTAAGAAAGCGCAAAAACGCTGCATGGCAGTGAGGTGTGAGGGAAAAACAGTGAGAGAAACAGCCCCGCAGACACCCAGGCCAGAGAAGGAGGAGGGGGAGGAGGTGCTCCAGGCGCCGGAGCAGATGTCCTCCCTGCAGCCGGTGGAGGAGGCCATGGTGAAGCAGGTTGTGCTCCTGCAGCCCATGCAGTAGACCATAGTGGAGCAGATCTCCACACTGCAGCCTGTGGAGAACCCCATGCTGGAGCAGGGGAAAAGTGTGAGGAGGAAGGAGCGGCAGAGATGAAGTGTTATGGACTGACAACAACCCCCATTCCCCGTCGCCCGTGCAGCACTTGGGGGGGCTGAGGGAAGGCAGACGAGTTGGGAACGAAGGAGTGAAGTTGAGGCTGGGATGAAGGAAGGGACTAAGGGGAAGGTGATTTTGGATTTATCTTTGTTTCTCACCATCCTACTCTATTTTTAATCGGCAATAAATTAAATTCATCTTCCCCAAGTTGAGGCTGTTTTGCCCATGACAGTAATTGGTGAGTGATATCTTTATCTCGACCCACAAGCTTTTTCATCTTATTTTCTCCCCCTGTCCTGTTGAGGAGGGGGAGTGAGAGAGCGGCGGGGTGGGGATCTGGCAGCCAGCCAAGGTCAACCCACTGCACTTATTACATGGCTTTGGCAAGCAATGCTGAGTAGTGCAGGTTTGCATAAGGTATGTTCAATATAGACTGCCAAGTAAATAATGTAGGAACATATAATGGCATGCATTATGCAGTCCTATTTAATGTGTTTAGAGCAAATCCACTTCACAATTTGAAATGACTTGAATCTTTTGTTAAATCTTTCAGTTTGCTGCACTTCTTAAGATTGAGATCTGTTTTGTCACGGAAGCATTGGATCTTTAATATACCTCCCTTTTTTTCTTTCTTAACAGAAGGTCAGGCAAAATTTGGGCAAAATACACAGATCCAAAATGTCCTTCCTCTTTCCATTGACTGCATAGGGACTCAGAGGTCTGATAAATGTGGAGTAAGCAGTCTGGGCTGCCATCATGTTCTGGTTTTAGGTGACATGCTAGATGTCTAAGCCTGCACCATGGCAGGCTTGTCTGAATGTGTCCACTGGGGAGCTGAACTGAACGTAAGGAAGATGCTCCAAGAGGCTGAAAATGCTGCAGTCTGGTTCGTCTATTTGCAGAAAGAGAAGAAAGAAAGCTTTTCACTCCTTCCCCAAAGCCAAGTAAAAGGCACAAACAAGTGTAAAGGAAGAAGTTAACTGAGAATCCTTTCTGTAGGCTATGTATGTGTTTTCTTTTTTCTCTGCTCTTCCGTTTTCATTGTGAAACAGAATAACTGTTCACAAAGAGGGCTACTGAGCTGAGCAGACTTCTAGTGTCTCAGTTGGCCCTTAAATCACTACCAACCCTTTGTACTGGAAGAGAAAAACTTTGTGAGGGCAAATCCAGAGATTTTGAAGCAAATGAGTTTTTCAGACTATTTTGGTCCCTGAAATGATATGAACATGTATGAATAAGTGTCTGTCTTGTACATCACAAAAGATCTTCAAAGAAAACTGGTTTGTCCAGGTTCAAATAAGAGGGTGAGGAGACACTGAAACACTTAATATACAGATACAGGAAGCAAAACCGCTGATCTCATAAGGTGTCATTTGGAATGGGGGAGAAACACCTAGGTTCTCTGAAATGCTGACTGACTAGATAATGTTTTTTTTCCCTCATCTTTTTTTTCAGATGGTTTTTGATTCTTTAGTATCATGAAAAGGTGATCCTCCAATTATCTAAAGAGTTGTTGACAGTGTCTTATGCTAAATGAAATAATGCATTATGACTGTTCCTGTAAATGTGCATGATTTTATTGACTTACATACTTTTGTTGCAGATCTTACAAAACTGCTCTCCTCTTCACAATTTTGGAACATAAATTGCAGCCTGCCACAAAGTGTAAACACATCGTGCAGATATGCTGACACAGCCAACTTGTTTTGCTCCCACAAATTCTTTATGTATTGTAAGTTGTAATATACTTTTTTCTTTTCAGTGAGTAACTTGCCTGATAAAGGTTATAGAGCCCCATTTCTGCTTTCATTGACAGTCACATTCCTACTGAATTTCTTTCGGTTTACACAGGTGACCCTGGGTAGATTTATACTTAGATTTAATGAACAATTCTGCCTGTATCAGACAAGAAGGCATAATCTTAGCCCTCTACGTCAGAGCTGTACTTGCAGGGCATACAGAAGTAAGGAGCAATAAAGTATATTTTAACCGCTAGAGAGCATAGATAAATCAGTCTAACTACACACAGGCAGCTGATCTTTGGAAAGGGCTACTGCCGGTTTTATATAATTGCTTTTCAGAAGAGAACCACAGAGTGTTTTCACTGAACATAAATGAAACACCTTGGCATCCACTGAAGCAGACTTGGATCGGGAGAGCTGGCAGGCTCTCACAAGAAGCAGTTTTGTTGAACTGCCTTTGAAGAGTTTGAACTGGCAGTGCTGTATTCTGGCTGCAGGGTAACTTGGCTGAGAACATTAGGATTTCCCCTGACATTAAGCCATTAAAAAAACCCAAACATTTCCTTCCCTCCCACCCCCATTCAGAAGGAGAAACTATTTTTACTGCCAGACTTGCTGAGTGTTAGTCCCTCATGAAAGGAGCAGCAGAATTAAAACCATTGAAGGTTTTAGTAATTAAAGAGCAGAAGACACAAATTAAAAGTGTATTAAATAACTCATATTTAATGGGCTATTAGATTTTATTTTACAATCAGAACATGCAAAATTATGAAGGAAATCAGAGATAATTAAAAACTGACAAGATAAGAGAACAGTCTCAAGAACTTGGGCTGGAGCACTGGTTTTGGTAGGTGGAGTGGTAAGAGGAGGATACGAGTCTCAGTTACATGGACTGTGGCTCCCAGAATCCAACAGCTTGGACAGCAGTCTTTTGCAAAACCGTATAAAAAATGGCTGATTAAAAAAAACTCGTTTGCAGACTCTTAGCATTTTTGTCTCTTCCTTGGTCCTCCCTCTTGACTGTAGATTTCCTCAGAAAGGTGTACAGCAATGTCAGTGATGCCGCGCTAGTGCTAAACAGAGTGGAATAATTAGTTCAGTATCTCCAAGTTGTACTTTTATGTATATATCACAGAAAATGATTTTTCATTTTTTTGCAACATGTAATCCTCTCAGTTTTTTCTGATGAGGCTACCACTGCCTTGCTGGTGGGTCTGCATTTTGAATATCTGCAGTTCGCATTTATCTTTGCTCAATACCATCTGGTTGGGTGTGGGGCAAACTATTACATTTAACAAGGTTGCTTTGAATTGGATTGGTAATTTCTTGAGGCTGAAATCACTTCGAACTCTCTCACTTGAAAAATTATAATTGCACTTTTTCATGTATCACGTGAGCTTTTAACTACAATTTTGAATAAAATTGCTTTGAAATTATTATTATTTGGCAAGTCCATTTAAGATTTGTCTTGCAGGTTGTATAAATTGAGTGTTTAATAATTTGTGCAAGCATTATTCTGAGTATCAGCTTTACTCTGTAATTCTCTAGGCTGTTGTTCACAATGTTTGCCCCTTTCAGCTTGTCTTGGACTTCTCTTGCAAGTTCTGTAAAATGATTAAACCTGTGTATGAAACTTATAAAATTTTAAGTTGCTACTGTAACTCCAGAGCTTGCTCAGAGTTCTGGATGCCTAAGACGTATTGCCAAGAGCCCTGAGGCTACAGTGGAGAAAAAGAGACAACTAGTAACAGATAAAGAACACAAAATTTACAAAGAAAACAGAGGAAATAATACACAATTTCTGCATGATTTTCCTGTCTTGTAAACACTGGTGGTACTCCACCATTCTTTCTAAGACAATGTCATTAACGTCTTTTTCCTGTTCTGAAGGAAAAAAGGCCTGTTGTATCAAATGCTTGCTCTCCTTGTTTTCAAGAACTTGAATTTCGTCTCAGTAGGCAGTACTTTAATATTGCATGCACACGTGCACGCTGTCACATATCAAAATACATTTTTCTTTGCAACAGAAGTTTGATACTAGATGAGCAACTGTTCTAAGCAGCGGACGATAAAAGCCTGCCTAAGAGCTTGGAACTACTGAAATGCTGGTGCTCCCTCTTGTGGTTTAACTAGAAGAAGACAAACCGGTGAAACTAGCGCTAGCGTGTGCATGGATATACTGGCTCCCGCAGCAGGAGCTCAGCTGGAAATTATTACAAGTTAAAAGGAGAAGCTAATCTTACTGTGAGAAATCTTCATTTTCACCTGCTTAGATGATCAGAAAGTGCCAAACCCTGTGTTGCCTGGTGACAGAGAAGCCATCCTCTCCTGTGCTGCTCACAGAGGCTGGCTGGCAGAATGAGGTGCAAGGAAGAGTATGCTGTATTGGTCTTCGTTTTCTCCTCTGTCTGACACACAGCCATCTACCTGAAAGTATTACACATCCACTTGCAAGGACTAAATATGAATCAAGGAAACTTCATAAACATTTAATGCATTGTTTTTCTGGATGAATATTTTGGGTAGTTTGGTTAGTAATCTGTTGCTGGAAATGCTTGTGACTCATCAAGAATCTGTTTCTCGAAGAAAGTATTCACTTGTGTATTCCTAGAAAGTAAAACAAAATTAACTTAACCACAATTCTTTTGTAACAAATGTATTTTCAACCAGTCCGTCCCTGCCATCTCATTCTAGCTTTGTTTTAGAGTTATTACACTTCAGCTGTGCATTTGCTTATGAGTGTTTGAGGGGATTTAACTGTAAGGGACTGTGGCAAATTTGTGATAGCTAGAACTGAAAGCCACCAGACTAATCACTAACTAAAACATGCATTAAATAAAAGCAGTTTTAAATGTGTGCATGGACTATGGCCACACTGATGGCTTACAGGTCTGAGAGACTGGGTCAATCCAGTGAATACTTGACACATATCCCATTTACAGGAAATCCTGGATATATATGTATCAAAAACGTACAGCGCTTGCTAAACTTACCAAAACAAGAATGAAACAGTTAAACATAAAAGAGCAATTTTCAGACTCCTGGTTCTTGTTCCCAGCTAGAGTTGAGTCTAAGCACAAGAGGTTTTGTATCCAGAGAGGTGTTTCCTTCCCTGTTGCTCTGTGCACAACAGTTAGAACTAGTGAAACAGACTACAGACACACTACAAAACCAGAAGATGCTCATCTTTTCAGTGCATTTCATAACAGCCTATGACCCAAAGTGGAGCAGAGAGTCTCCGGATTCCTGGCACAGTGGAAGCGTTTAAAGATTATGGCATAGTTAGTCACCGAGACTTGGCATATCTAGTTCGAAGTGCACCACAGGACTGTGCATTCAGTTTGCTTCAGTCATTTGATGTAAAATCATTTAGGTAGAAATGCTGACGTCAGAAAGAACCATTTCTGTAGTGGAAAAAAAGCCCCAAAGAATGTGACTGGTTTCTCCTATTGAGCATGTGAACTTAGAGGACAGTATCCCACCATTATCGACATGATGATGCTCACATCATTGTCCAGTCCTGTGTAAATGTGAAGATTTACGATGCTCCAGTTTTCCAAACTGTAAGTAACCATAAGTAGACATTCTACGGAATTGCACCACGCAAAATCAAACTGCCATAAAGTTCATGTGTGGCACTAATTGCAATTTAACTGCATGGTTATTACAAGAGCTTTTAATTAACCCAGTCATCATACTGTGGCACACAAATTGTGCATAACAACAGCATGCTGAGTATAATGACAATAGGTTTGTTTGAACTGTGAAAATCAGGAGTTTTATCATTTTCTGAGGTTTCTTTTTATGCCCTTAAATATTGTACAGTATTTAAGAACATTTGACCAAAAGAAAAAAAAAAAACAAAAAAAAACCAAAAACAAACAAAAAAAAAACAACAGAAAAACCCCTAGTTTCTGCTGAGGCTTGTCTGTTTTAAAATTTTATAGCAATCTTTAATTCTTCCTGAAATTCAGTGAGATGTTTAATTCTCTCCTGAATAATATTTCTGGTGATTTTTCAGTCTCACTTTTCTCAGGGTATTTTTGGTCCCCTTTGAGAATCATTTTATACTCTCTTTTAGGATTTTGTGTTTGAAGCCAAGAAAAATGCTCAGTTTGTGGAAACATTCAGTAGGAATACCCTTTCAGTGAAATAGGAAGGCAGTAAGAATACATTCCGATTAGATATTACTGCAAAATGGTCATTTGTTAGATCATTAGTGTAGTGAGAGCATTCCCCTTCTCCTAAAGTTATGATTCCAGTCTGTGTCTCTCAAGACTGGCGATAATAGCACTGAGCAAATTTTTACTTGGAAGGTTAATTTTGCAGCCCAAAGGCTAAAAATAAACAATGTGGCTAATGGATATAGTTGTAGTCCTTCAGGAAACACGGGAAGTACAACTAAGTGGCGTTACACTTACACCATGTACTCATTCCTGGACTCCTAAAGAATGCATCAAAAAAAGCAGACATTATTATGGAAAGTGTATTTATCTATTTTTTAGACTATCATCAGCCCAATACTGGGAAATGACATACTGACATTTTGGTTTTAAATTATTTGGCTGACAGACAGAACAGGCACCTGAAGGCAAGATAAGAGTATATGGCCTTTTCATATGCACAAGTTTACTGAAGAAACTGGGTGACAATGAAGGCTGGGCCAATGAGGGAGGCAAAAGTACATTTGGCGTGCATATACAGTTAATGGTTTAAACATGACATAAAAGTGACAACCATTGGTGAACAGTTAAAAAAAAGACAGATTGGGTTCAGCTGGGTGAGTGGTATAAGTGCGATGTACGAAAACACAAAAAGAAGAACCGACACCACACAAAGCCAGTCAGTCAGTCAATGGTCCCGGGGGTTTAAATAGAAGAGAGATGAGAAAGATAACAGATGATGACATCATCATTATGCGTGCTTGTACGTGCTGAAGTAGCTCACCCTGCAGAAACTATGTCTGAAGAAGTGACTTTGCTAAAGGTTGGTGAGCTAACTTGCAGCTGTGAGAGCTGTTGCTGTCATTAACGGAGTTCTCAGCAGTATGATTACTGTCATGCACTTCTTTGTGGGAATGGCAGAGGTGTACGTGGTGCTGTACAAACACTTTTTATCATTTAACTAATGCTGTTTTCAGAATTTTCCAAAAATGTTTTTTGGGAAAAAAAAATAGTTCTTAAAAAGACATTTCAGATAATGACTGGATTTTTATGGTATTTATATATATAAATTTTACCCAAGGTTAATTTTTTAAGAAAGATTTTATATTTGAAACTAAGATTTATTTTTAAATGTATTAGTGAATGCAAATTTCCCAGTATTGCACAATGCATTTCTTGAGACATTCACTCAAAGAGAATAAACAGAGAGAAAGGTCATTAGACAGTATTTTGAAGCAACTGTTTAATACATATAAAACAAATAACGTCCATGTTCCAAGCCACTATGACTGTAAAAATTACTGATTTTCTTTATTTGTTCATTTTAGTCACAGTAAAATATAATGAGATTTTATTGTAAATTCAAGAAATACAGATAGCTGTGGATTCTTCTGCTTTCCTAGTGGAGCTGAATGCATTTTTTTTTCAGTTTATTATAACAGGAGCCATTTTATTTTTTTTCTTTCTTTTTTTCTCTGACCCAAAGGACTGGTACTTATCTGCTTAGGGTCTGTATTAGCCAGTGACTCATCTCCACCATGTTTCTTCTCCCTTCACAGGCTCCCACCCTGCATGCAGTCAGTCTCTGAGAGTGCCTGGACAGCTAAGGTGCCTCTTTCAGATATGTAAGGCACCTAAGACCTACAACAACCTACACATCTAACCCATACCTGTCATGAGACAAGGCCTCCTTCCCAAACATCTGGATCTGACTCTCTCTGTCTGTTAAACCCTTATTTTTTATTCTTGATAAGACGAAGAATTGTTGAAGAGTGTATGGCAAGCTGGAACTGACGCAACCCAAACCATCAGTTGTTTTGTCGTAAGAGCTGATCATAAGCATGACGCTCTCCATGTCACATCAGTGAGCATAAGAGAATATGAGCAAAAAGTGAGACAAGTAGAAGGACAAAAACATTTTTTGCCTCTGGTAGATCTGCATTATATTGGTGTAGAGTGACTGATGGCATAAACTGCTTGCAGAGGGTGGTGAAATGCAGCAGGGTGGTTGAAGGGGCAGAGTGTAGAGACTTACAGGCGGGGAAATGGGAGTCCAGTTAAGCTGATGAAGAGCGTGGGATAATGTGCTCTGAAGAAGAGCTAATGGGGTAAATAGTGGAAAAAGTGTGAGGGAGGTTTGAAACTGAATTTGAGGACAACAATAAATGTAGTATGATGCTGTCCAAGAAGATGCTGCCTCTCATAAGAAATGGTGAGGTGAATACTTAAAGTGATGTTTAAAGTGCATCCCATTAAGTCCCTTAAAGGACATTAGCCACATGTCCAGGGACAATTATCTTCCAGGTAAATTCACGCACCTCATTTGAAGGGGGTTCAAACTATAACTTGAATGCCTAAATTAAGACATGTGAATTGCAGCCAAAAAGGACTATTCACTTTCAACTTTACCCTCACTTTCAATTCATAAGGTGAACATTTATTAATATGTAGTAATAATACTGATTCTTTTTTCTTTTGACTGGCCTAAGCAAGTATATTCAATGAATCTTTCATTATCACCACTTGCACCGTGCATAACAACAAAGAAACTCATCAAAATTAGATATGTTCATTTTATTTTAAATTTTAGATGTATTTCTTAACTAACACTACAGCAGTTCTTAGTTGGAAAGGTGGTCCCTAAGACTTGCACTTTTCTCTTTAATGTGTGTGATGGTAACTTGAAACCTGAGATTGATTTCCTTTCTCAGTTCTTACATGTGGGGATATAAAATGCAAGAGGAAACAATAAACCTTGTTGTATAACAATGCACGCCTTCCTCTTTCTCATGGTAGCATTTTGAATATGTTTCTGCTTCAAAAATTGGATCCCTGTCTTAGAGCCAACAGCGATCTCCTCTCTCCCTTTTTCTTTTAAAAAAGTTGACTACCTATTGGAACTGAGTTTTCATAAATCACATACAGTATTAGTTTTTCATTAGTGCAGGCATGCTAGCTTACACGAGATATGTGCTGTTCAGTCTGCTTAATATCTTGTCTGATGTGATCCCCAGCATGAAGTATCTTTTATTTAATAAATATGTATGGCCCTAATTGGTTTTTTTTAAGTGACTAGGAAGAATAATGAGCTATTAATTGACATCCTCTATTGTATAAAATGCTCAGTATCACATTTTACAAAGAAGAAAATGGGAGTTTACGTGAATTTGTATCTATTGACATCTAGATCTGAAAGCCAGGCATATAAAATCCTGTGATATTTTCAACATCTATGGTCCGAATCATTAAACTTACATTTTGGATCATTAAATTTACATCTTGCAAAGTTGTAATGCAAGTTTCCACCGTGCTAACTGTTCACTATATGGTCTGGGTAACTGTGCTGAACATGCCATAATAATTCATCGACCCTGAAAGAAATCACAAAGTTCAATGCATATTAAAAATGTGATTGGGGTATATTACAGAAAAAATGGAAATATGCCGCTGTTCACAACACATCATGTTCTCTTGATGATACTGTTACTGTCTGCATAACAATACGCTTTCCTTATAGGAAAAAAAAAGCCACAGTCAATAAAATGCATGTGACTTGCTTATACACCTGGTATTCCTTCAAAAGGAGTGATTTTATTTGGGTTTTTTTCTACTATAAAATGACTAATTATGTGTTTACTGCATTCATTATGGATGTAGTGTGGAGAAGTATGATAATTAATGGTACTTTTCTTAGCTTAATGTCCACAGAACTAACTTTCTTATTAAAATGGATTTAAACTGAATTGAGAGATACATAATAATTTTTGTTTACATGTATTCTTTCCTTCTTCTTGTGGCTTTTTTTCCTTTTAGGTGAACAAGGTATGTGGTCCTCCTGTAAGGAAGCCTACACAGTCTCCAGGTTGCTCCTTTGATCAGAACAAAGATAATCAAGGGTTGAAGATGTTCTCAGGAGACAATGAAGAAACCCTCGCCAACAGAAGAAAGTAAGACATTAGTTTTACAGCCAGAAAGAAAGAATAAAGTAAGCCATTGATTTTACAACAGAATAGATTATATTCAATGCAATGGCATGCATTACTAGAGAATAAATACAGACTGCAAAGAATGAAGCGTTTCAGCCACACAATCTGCTCTGTTACATTTTGGAAAGAGTAATTTCATGACTAGATTCTGTTTTCTGAAATAATGGACATATGACCAGAGTAATTTGGTGTGGTTTAAAGTATTTAAAAGAGTGGATAACATCGGTAAAATATGAACCTTAGCCTATCTTTATATGTAAATTTTCAAATTACACTTAACTTGCACATCAGCAGGCATTATTAAATCTGTTAAGAAGTGACTGTGACTTTTATCAGACGACTATTTGTACAAATTGATCAGACAGAAAAAAACGAATGACACTTCTTACATACCTTTCTACTGTGAGAAGTGAGACAACTAAGCATTTGGGGCTAAATCCTGAAATCCTCTTTCAAGCAAGTCCAGCTGATTTTTTTCTCTGGCTCTTTTGCCAGTATATAGTGAATTGAGGTGACTGCAAAGACTTGGAGATTTGATTTATACCTGGCTCAGCATTACAGGGTAAAATTTGTCTAACTGCGTATAAGCTAGGTGTTTAAGCTGCCATTATAGTCTATGGAGAAGACTCAGTTCAGCTGCCCACACGACGACAACCACCCAGTGCCACCTGAGGATATCCTTGGGTATCCCAACTGATCTTCTGCAAAAAAAAGGATGTAGGTGTCCTGTGAATTGTATTGTATATTCCAGCCTTCTGCAGATATCCTGGATAGCAGAGGGCGTCTCAAAGGCCAATCTATCTTTAGACAAATTAATCAAGTCTTCAATAACCGTAAGGAGTAATAGCACTGTAAGGAGTAAGGATAGTATTACATTTGAGACTTTATTATGCAAATAAAGTACAAAGTTAAAATCAGAAATTTAATTTCTGTCACAGTGTTTGATTCTTAAAAAATCTGCAAAATCCCAGTAGGTATCCAAGTCATTAGCCATATTTGCTAAAATATTTTAGCCGTATTTGCTAAAATACAAGAGAGGTTTTCTTTATTGTCTTTTTCCTTTCATTTAAGCTTGCAGTGCAGAAGGAAACTGAAGTGAGAGAATTGCAGGGAATAATTGCTCTCTCCTGATATCTGGAGAGAAAAAGTGCCTCTGAGCTTCAAAGACAGACCTTTCTTTTTAGTGCAAGATCCTTCATGTTCCAAATAGTGGAGAAAAAAACCAAACAATCACAGGATTTAGAGAACATTGTGAGAATGGAAAGAGATCCAAAACAGAAGTTTGCTTTAGCCAGCACAGAAGTTCATCAGGCAATACCCATTATACAGGCACATTTTCTCTGTGTTGTGTAGCTAAGCAAGTTCTTGATGTTTTCTGGTTGCTAGCACCCTGCAAACATGAAACCATATTCTAAAATCTCACTTAATCCAGGACTGTTCCATGTTTCAAAATAAATGGTGTCTGGATTGACCTCTGTGAGATTGCCCAGAAAACCTTAAGGGGCATCAGAGGCAGTGGGCAGCACAAAGCAATGTTGTGTTCCCGTGACTTCCCCCTGCCTGAGATGCTGGAAACACTTCATGGCATGCAACAGGCGCTACACCAAGAAGGCGGAGGGGGGAAAAGGTTTGAGATCCACTGACACAGACTTCAGTTTAACAACTTCATAGTTGATATCATCTTCATTTGCTGCCTCCTGAATCACCTCCTTTCGTATTAGTCACAATCACTTTCTATTTCACTTTATATTCCCATGGCAACTAACAGTTCCTTACATGGAAGAGTGACTTCTGCGGGTGCTTACAGCCTGCTTTTAAGGAAGTGCTGTACTCCGAGTCAAACTCCATTTAATTTACCTCCCATGTACTTCTGGCAGCAGGTTGCTCTCAGCAACTTTCACAGGCTTTAGCAGAAAAGAATAGGCTTCTCCCAAACTGTGTAGACTTAATTGATGACAGTTATCTTAGGGAAAACAAATGAACAAAAAGACTCCATTAAATGTCTGACTCCTAAGAGTTCCCAAATTTCCTAATATTTTTCAAATGATCTCCAGATGAAAGTTTACATTTCAAAGTGCATGTTGGACTGCCTCTGCCTGAACTTTTCGTAATTATTTTTACCATCAGACCTAAGCTGGTATTTTCTAGTCCTATGTGGTACAAGAAGAAAAGGAAATTTCTCTGTGCTTTTGACACCAAAAATTGTCAGGTGAATTTAAAAAATTCTAAGCAGAACTTTCCGTAGTAACATACAAACTTGAAAGTATATAATGTTTTTTCCTCCAGAACTTAGCATTGCAGACAGCTTTTAGCAAGGAGAATAAAATTGTAAAAAAAATGAACATTTCCAAATAAATAGATAAGAAATATCTGCAGCTTCCACTGACTGTAATTGCACATTTGTGCTCAGCTGCCTATAATTACATGCTATCTGGTCTAGAAGATGATGATGTGAAAATTGACATTCATACCATCTGCCCCTCTAACTACTTTGGTCAGACATCAACAGGGGCTGAAATCAGTTATTAATTCTGTATTAACTTTAGCTTTGCCTCAGGATGTATTTACTAATAAACTGAATAACTGACCTTTCTGTTAGAATGCAGTTTGTCACAAGATATTATGGTAGCTATATTTATTTCAATTTCTGTATTTTACATGGATTGATTGTGCAAAAAAAGAAATTCCAACTATTTACTATGAGAGGACTCTCTGAACACTAGTTTTCACCCAGAATGTAAACCCAAAGCATAGACAAAATCAAAATCAATCCCACTCAATGGGAAATGGAGAAAAATTGCAAACATATTGTGCACACTGGATGCAATGTTGGGGATGGAGAAATGCAAAATATGACTATTCATGGCTGGGAGAGTGTGGATGAATCATATTTATATATTTAAAATATATTGTGCATAGGCAATTATATGATGCATAGTTAAAATTGACCCTATCTGAGATTTTCAGAACTGTAGTTTTAGACTTAGTAGAGCACTCATATCACACTTAATAGACATAGTAAATCTAAATCACCATGGTTTGTGTAAAATATTTGCCCTACAATTACAAGAAAGAACATGTGGCTTTTTAAATGTTGGACTGTATATAATCGCTCAAGTTTTATCTGTTTTAATTTGGAGTAAACACTACTTAACAATTTAATTCCATATGCCATTTTAGGCCTACATTGACTAAATATAGGGAAATGTATAGAATATTTCTGGCATTTTTTCACAACTCCAGACACCATACAAGAAGTTAACATAAAGTGAAGCTTGCTGGCTTACAGAGCAATGAGTACAGCATTTGCTGGTGCCTTTCTTTGGGCCTGCGGGTCATAGATAACTCTGTATAGTATGATGTTCTAAACCAAAATGAATAAATATTTTAGTTTTTTTTTTGCAGGAATGGGTGTCCCAGGAAGAGATTTTCAATAGATAAGCAAACAATTTATAAACATAAATATCACAATCCAGTTAAAAACATACTAACTAAAAAGTCATTCATTTGTTTTGATTTAAAAACAAAAACTTATCATTAGCTCTGGGCATTTTGACAATTATTTAAAATAGCAATACATAATTTATAACCTACCAGCACAGCACATGATACAACTGATATCATTTTTCAGACAGTAATTTAAATATCCACTAAATATTTAACACCTACATATTAAACCCATCTTACCCGTATCTTGAGTTGCTCCATAACTCGAACAAATACTCTTTGTAGTATTTGTAACACTCTGTAGAGGACTAGTTGGTAGCACTTTTGGAAAACAGATGACTTACTTATATACACCTATTTTTTTATTTACTATGCTTTTTTTTTGAACATTTTTTGGTATATTTGTACATTGCAAACTGTATCACAACTATGCAAGAAAATTTCAGGTTGGAGGAAAATAATTCCTATTCCAGAGCATGCGTAAAGTAATTTTCTTTTTTACTTTGACTGATGAGAGTATCAGCTTTGTAAACTACTGAAGTGTATCTGAGAGAATCAAACTTATCTAACAGGAAATTGACAAATTGATTTAAAAAATCATTGGAACCAATGGAGAGTAATATAATAAGCACATTCTTTATCTTCTTTTAGAAAGGCACAACAGCAATACTGCTTAATGTTATTGACTGACACTGTCAATTATTTTCTGCGTTCCCCTGTGCAGAGAATTTATCAGCCACCTCCGGCTCCACAGAGCCTTTTACGGCGGCCTGGCTGATCAGCTGTGCGGTAATGAGTTGGCAGCTGCCGATGGACTCCCGTGTTGGAATGGAGAAGATGTTGTAAGAAGGTACCTTTCTGACTCACTTTCGTCTTTTCTTTTGTATTTCTAAAGTAGCTTGCAAGGCGAGTCAAGTACATTGTTTCCCTAGGTATGTGTCAAGGTTAGTTCAAAACACAAATGAACATGAGTTTCCTTCTCTTGGGCTTCACCTGTAAACAGTAAAAAAAATCTCCCTGCATCTCTATTTTGAGGAAAAAAGAATTCTACTGTTCTTCAGACATTTCTCCTTCAAATTTACGGCATCTAAACATATACTGGAAAAAAAGCTGGATTGGAATTTACAATACAATTGGAGAAAGAGAATAGGGATTTTTGTTTGAGCTTGATCTTTATAAAATGCTCTTTTTAATACAGTGTGTGTGATAACAGACTCAAGCTATTTGCTTAAAACTTTCTCTGTCTCTGAAGAATGAAGTAATCTCAATATATATGGTTTCTCAGGAAAGAGCTAAAAGTTGAGACACGAAGATAAAACATTTTAAAGGTGAAACACATGTATTGTTTCATGTATGCAGCGGCTTGGGAGACATTGTACAGCAGCAATGGCAAAGAAGAGATAATAATAAACTGCTATGCTACTGGATGTGTATCTCTGGAATCAATATATTTCACAGCTTACAAAACACTAGCATTTGTGGATGTCAGAAGGATTTTCAGAGGGCTGATCTCTATGTTTTTGCTTTATTGTTCTCATTACCAAAACAAGTATTTCTCTGAGCAGGAAGTCCTTGTGATGACAGAGACCAAAATATTAAAAGGTTCATTGCAATTTTTTTTTTAATAAAGATCACGTTGTTAATACAGCATGTATTAGTAAGTAGTATCAAAGGTCATATCAAGGAAGGCTGTGAGGTGAGTTAGTAAAGTGGGAGATAGCTGATACCAAGTAGAAGGAACAGTGACAGCCTGCACCTTCAGGTATCTCTAAAAAGGTTAGGTAGGAGCTGTAATTTACTGATTAATGATACCTAAGGAAACTTAATGGATACCCTTTCAGCAAACAGCTACATGCCTACTTTTCTTTATCTTCTTGGGTAGTCCAATGCTTTGGCAGCACCAAAGCCCAATGAGTGGTTGACTCGCTTGATAGTCTCATTGGGAATCTTTGTCCTAAGGTTTCAATGATCTTCTCAAGATGACATGTCCTTTCTTTAGATATCTATATTTGAGATTTAATCTCAATTTATCTCCTGGCTTTTGTTTTGCTGCTCTTCCCCAAATGAGTTATACTACTCCTACCAAATGTTTCAGTAACAATTTGAAGTTAGCATCTTGTAATTACAGATTTCCTAAGAACAAGGTTCTTGTATCATTACTTTTGGCTGCTTATAGTCTTACTATTAATATGTTATATCTTTTCAAACCTATATTATTATATCATATGGTACTATTATATTTTAGTTATTATTATATTATTATACTATTACTATGTTTATACTATAATACTAGAATAGAATAGAATAGAATAGACTAT
>NW_009233675.1:0-38177 GCF_000690835.1 Fulmarus glacialis | reverse complement strand
CTGAGGTCAGTGGATCCTCGTCGGTCCTGTGCCCTCTGCAGGGAGCGCGTCCGGTCGGCCACTGCTCGTAGCTGGGAGGTTGGCATAGGGCCTCTCCGTCCCTCCCTCCGTTCTCTCTTGTTAGCTCGGTGCCCGGAGTGTTTAAGAGTCGGACGCCTCCAGTTACCTGACGGAAGATGGCTGGTGGTCTTGGCGAGTGTTAGTTATAACTTCTATCAGAAAAGTTGTTAAATAACTATCTGAGTGTGTGCTCCCAGCCTGATGTCATGGTCAAAAGAGTTAACGTGATTTTGGGGATGTTTTCCGTGGAAAATTTTGTATGGAAGCACCTATTTAGTAATGATACAAATTATGAAGTTTTGTTACTTGGTATATGTTATGACATTTTGAAATATTATGCAGGAAACTGCACTTTATAGACTTTATAGGCATATAGCCATATTTTAGTTTCTGCTTGATATTTCAAAATATCATCAATTTCTCAACTTTCTTCCTGAAGTGGGAACAGCAGACCCAGTGGTTGTATCATTGCTAAGAGCTACAAACACATTTTCCCATTCAAAATTTTCCGGGGAATACATCCCCAAAGTCACATGAACTCTTTTGACCATTACATCAGGCTGGGAACGTGTGTTCAGATGATTATTTAGAAATAACATTCTCTGCTCCCATGCCTAAACTGTTCTCACAGTAGAGTAATTCTGTTTCCTACATTCTTTTTGTAAGAATGATGCATGTTCTTGGTTCTCAGAGAACAGTAACTCTATACTTCATACCATTTGGCTAAGTGCAGCAAAATAATCCTGCTCATCGTTTAACTTCTTCCATTCTCAGTTACCCATAAGCACTAACTGGTAGTGGTTTTGTTTCTCTAGTTATAAACTAACTCTTTCAGTCCAACTCTTCTTGTCTTTCTGAACATCTTATTTTGTAACTTTGCTGAGTCCTTTGGGGGTAAAACACTTTTGACCCTCCTCGATTACACAGGGTCTATGAATAGTTGCGGTTAGTTAATTTGCAGGCAACTGCAGGCATGTGGAAAAACGAGGACACTGTGGAGAATGTGCTTTGTTTTTGGTGGGGTTTTTTTTTATGATGTGGGGAGGATTGTTGTTGTTTATATTTGGGTGGATTCCCATCATGGTCATTCATAGAGTGTTGGAAGGAAAAGGCAGATTCTGTCTGTATGCCAAAATGGAAAGTGACACCTGACCCTCACGTGAGCATAGAGCAGGAGAGCACGGTCTTGACCGTGGAGCATATGGCATACAGTCATATAGAAAAACTGGTGGTGGACTGACTTTTTGATTTGCATGGAATCACATAAAAATTGATAGAGTTTATAAACTACTGCCCTCAGTGGTCTCTAGGGATAATTTCACTACTGTTAATACTGCCCCTGTAGTGTAACTCTAAGCCTCTCAAAATTTGTTATGACTGCGGTCTTTTTGTCTTGGTTCTATCTTAGGCTTACTAAGGTCGGACTTATTTATATTTATGGTCTGGAGATTGGCTTTGATTTGTCAGGAGGGCATGTTTGTCTCCTTTTATATGGTTTTTGGTACACGTTTAGGTAGATGTTGATGTTGCATATGATTTGCCTCTCTTGCAATCAGAGAGTTTTGTAGTAATAATTTCCATTATGAAGCCACATGTAAATCTTGATGTGTTTTCTGTGGAGTTTTTCTACTTATACAAATAATTTTATAGCTGAAAACTGGGAGGAAATGAACTTTTAGTTTGTAGAGAGTTTTATTATTCACACAGTAACATGCTGTTTTATAATGTTAGAGACTGTAGTGAATAAATCTGTTTTTGGAAGCTTATTTATTTCAAAGCATTTGTTCTTAATACTCCCTTGCCTTTTATTCTCTAACATACCATCTTTTGTATTTTTCTTTAAATTTAATCAGCCTTGTACTTTAGTAGCGGTTAAGAATTGACTGGCTAGATTTTGGGTGACAAGGGTACATAGAAGATTCAATCTTTGCAGGTGTTTCTTTGCGAATTTTTATTTTTTTGCAAGAGATAAATGAAGAAATGATAAATCAGAAAAGAGAAAGAAGTTAAAAGCCACGTAGATGCTTATTGTGGAGTTAACTTTTTTCTTGTTTTAATTCCTGGTCAGAAAAATAAGTCAGCCTAAGTTAGCCTGGGCCTCAAAAAGAGCTCCTGTTTGGCAAATCTATGATTTTTAGTATACATTTAGATTTCAGCTTCATTATATTTAGTGGTATGTGGAATTTTTTGAAATGGAAAACTGTTGGAACATTTCAGTTCTGTTTATTATTGACTATTTATTTAATGCACAGAAAACCCCCAGATGTTTTATTATTTTTGTGATAACTCTCTCTCTTTTCCTTTAGTATTCAACATGTGTATGGAGCTCAGCATCCACCTTTTGATCCATTATTGCATGGAACGTAAGTTAACCTAATTTTTAAGTATTCTAGGTAATTTGGAACTCCTCTGCGTTCTCTCCTCTTTTTTTTTCCCCTGTTGGCTACAAAGCTTATTGTTAATCTTCCTTTTTCAGTTTTTATCATAATCTTGAGTTCTCTGTTCTAACTTCTCTTTTGTGACTTCCTGGTGCTTACCATATCGGGAGCAACAAATCAGCTGTTCAGTCCTTAACTAATGTAGATTGCCAACTTTTATTATCTGTTTGCAGTGCCTTATAAATTGGAAATTATATGGTAAATACTGATCTTAATTTAGCAGATGAAGTTTACAATTCAGGTGTAAGCGGCTTTCCTGCATGCATCTTTCTGTTGATGGATTGCCTTTATTTGTCTATCTGTAAGAGAAAAGAGTCAGGTTGTGGTGTAGATCATTTTGAGGCAAAGGTGGCCATTTTGCTTGTAAGTGAGATGACAGTAGGTAGAGTAGAATTTACAGTGATTTAAGAGTTAATTGCCTTAGATCATGGTTATTGGATAGCAGAACACAATGAACATGAAAGTGGCAACGTTATGTTAAACATCATTAGTAACCAAATAAATTTCGGGCTGATAACCCACAACTAATGCAAGTGAATGATTTTCCTCTCCTTATGGCTGAGGTGTTCAGCAAAATGCTGCATTCTGCCAGCTTCTGTTTTTTATGTTTTGCTTTATTGTCTTTTTTTTTTTTTTGAAAGACAGTTTGTTTAAGCTTTGTCAAAGACAAAGTTGTTTCTGGTTTGTTGGTAGATTTCACAGCTGCTTTGAAACCAGCATTGCTGTTAAAACATTGGTGTATGTGAGAATTTTGGGAAAATCGTATGACCAATGAAATGAACGGCCCAAAGCGGTAGGGACAAAAAATAATGTTAGAAGGAAAAGTATTGGCTTGGAAGGAGGTCATACTTCTAGTGGATTTTTTCAAGGGCTGGTTTGAAATGGCATGAGAAATAAACATGTGCTAGTTAATTTTCAGATGATACAGAGTTGAAGGCAGTTGAAGTGTCTCACTGCAGGGCGGTTGGACTAGATGGCCTTTAAAGGTCCCTTCCAACCCAAACTATTCTATGATTCTATGAAATGTGTGACGTTGAGGACTGAAGAAAAAGGAATAGAATGAATTCATTCAAAATGTGGAGTTATAAAGAGATACCCAGTAACAAAAACTAGAAGCTTATTGCTTCTGATGACAGAAGAGGAGAAAGACCTTGCTGTTTTAGACAATGATGACAAGTTGGGCGAAAGTGTTAGTGTTGTAGCACCTGTTAAGAAAGATATTCCCGGTAATGCATAACAGAAACATTACTACATTGTGTGAAGACTGTGAGAGAACTTTTTCTGATTTCCAGTTCTGGCTGCTTTGTCTTAACAGAAGAAAGTTAAACTAGCACAGGTGGAAAGACAGGGATGGTGAGAAAGGGCAATTAAGTTAATGGCAGTAACTTTTTTTTTTGAGAGCAGACTGGGAAACTTTTTCAACTTAAAGCCTTATTTAGCTGAAATCTGAAGGGAGATGTGATTGCTCTGCATTACTGTAAGTGAGAACAAGTGCCAAGCTGGGGAGGGATAGTTGGTTCATCTCTCTTACGCGGCGTATTGACAGAGGGACAAAAGGTTAGGAGCTGGTCAGGGTACACTTAGACTAATAACTAGAGGAAATATCCTATGAGTTAGCCTATGAGAAGAGAAAAGTTCTGAAGCAAATTTGTGCTGGAGTGCCTGAATGGGGAGGAATGATAGATCTAATGAGTCTTAAGGTGAGACTTGATTTGTTTATGACAGTATTACGTGATTGCTCATGATGGCTTAGGAGTAGACCTGATGACTTGATTACTTGATTACTGCTCCTGTGTTGTTATGCAGCAATTGCATTGAAAGGCCTGAAATCTCTACAGAAGCTCATGAAGCAAGAGAAGTGCTATGTGTCTTGTCTATGTTACAAACTATTCTAGTAGTAGTCATTTTACTTGGCTTGAGGGTTGGTCTTTTTTTTTTGGAGGTGGGGTGGGGGTGGTGGTGTCTGGGTTTTTTTTTTTGTTTGGGGTTTTTTTTTTTTTTTTAAGACAGGGGAAGGAAAGATTTGTTCAGCTTCTGTTCAAAACCATGAAGAGTCAGTTTTTACCTGCTCTTGTTCTCAGACATATTCAGCTGTATGTTATCATGGGTGGGTGTAGCAGTAACATGGGTGGAGGGAGATAAATATTTGCTACCTATATAATGTCAAGCATGGACTTTTGTTTTTTGGCCCTATCCATAGTGTTTTGCTTACTCCATTACTGCTTCTCTAAATATTCTTTATTTGTTTTTTGAACAGCTTGATAAAACCAGGTTCAAAGGCACCTACAACTCCAGTGAAACTAAAGAAAGTCAGCACCTTCCAAGAATTTGAAAGTAACACAAGTGATGCTTGGGATCTTGGGGATGATGATGATGAACTATTAGCAATAGCTGCTGAAAACTTAAATACAGAAGTAGTCATGGAAACGGCTCACAAAGTAATTCAGAATCACAGCAAGTTACAGGAACAGCATAAATTTCAGGAAGAACATCTACAGGAAGAAAAACAAGTAGAATCTGCAGAGCTAACTTCAATTACATGTGGTGATAACAGGCTTGTTAAATCAGTCAGTGAAGGTCATACATCGAGTTCATCAGGTATGTTAAAAAAAGAAAAAGATGTTGAAAATTAAATGAGGAGGGCTATAATATTTGCCCTTTAAGACATTAACCCCTTCCCAAACTTTTCTTAATACCACGGGAAAATATTAATCAATATTGATTTATTTGAGGGAGATGCTGCACGCCATACACTGAGTAAAGCATGAATAAGCAGTAAAGCATGTGTGTGAGAAATACATGGATGAGGGAAGAATAATTAAACTTTTTTGTTTTCAGCCTTAATACATCAGTTTTGCAAGGAAGTTGTACTATTGAATGTATTTTAATGGTTAACTGCACCAAGATGTATGCAATTAATAGTATTCCTACTACTGTGAAAAATTGTTATTAAAATGCTGCTGTATGAAGTATATTGAAAAACTGGAGAAAACCATGCATGTGGACTGGGAAGTCCATCCTCACGTGATCTGGTCTGTGTTTTACATATAAACTTTAAAGTAACCAATTGCAATGATTTCCCAGTTCTTGGTTTTTTTTTTTTTAATTTTATTTTAGAATGGTGAGGGAGATAGAAAGAACTTTCAGTAGCACAGAGATTTTAGAAATCAATTAGCCTTGCTGTTAGTATGATCTCTAATTGACATGTTTTAATTGTGGAATACTGCTTGGAAAAGGAATGCTTCTCCTGCTAAGTCCAAGTCATCTGAAGTCTAAACTTGTGCTGTACTTGGGCTTACATTTCTCCAAAACATAATTCTATTTTAAATTTACAAATTAAATTCAAGTTATTAGTAGCCTTCTCACTAGTTGAGGCTAACTGTTATGCTTCTTTTTCCCTTCAGATAATGCTAGTGAAAATTCTTCCATTCAGAGATCACAGTCCCTTCCACAAACTTCCACACCTCCCTTGGTGAGTGGAGTGGCAGACTATAATACCTCAGTTACTCCTGCATTAACTGAAAGAGAAGCATCCCGATTAGACAAATTTAAGCAGCTACTTGCTGGCCCCAATACAGATCTTGGTGAGTATTTCTTATAGGAGCTATGAATTACATCTAAATTATTCTTTAACTATACAGTTTCTTGTTTGATGTACCGTTCTGCCTGATGATTTGATTAGGATCTAATCCTTTCAACATTTAGAATTGATCTTGCAAAAGACAGGCAGAATATAATTGAATGCTTGTAGTATTCATGCTTGTAATATGCAATTTGCATACATCCTACTAATATGTAGGGTGTTAAATGGCTTCTTGTTCTTATCTTTCTCACATTATTTCTTCCTACTGGACTAATCTCTGGAGAAGAAATAAAGTATAATTAGCTGTGTTTAGTGTTAATGCCTCATAATGGAACAGCATGCAATATAAGAATGATTCTCACACTTAGAAATATGAATGTGAAAAACGATGAGGCGTGGAAGTATTACTGCTTGTCTACTCAGTGAGCATTCTTCATGTTTACAGACTGATACAGTAGTTCTGCGTCTCATCTGTGAATGCTGACAACATGTTAATGTGAAAACAAATGTATTGTCAGATAACTTGACTGTTGCCTTTGTGCACTGGATTTTAACTGCTGAATAGTAAATACAAGTGCTGAGAGGGTATCACAGAATCAAATGGCTTTGTATCCCAAGTGAAAATATGGAGCAAGTAGAAATAGTACACTGCATTTGGAGAAGTTGGCTGGTCACTTAGAAGTAGGAGGTTATGTCAAAATAATTAATAAACAAAATCAACTTTGAGTTACACTATTCTGGAAGATATCTGCAGGAAACTCTTACGGAAGGAAGTAGAAACTGCATGTTTGTAGTTCTTGAATTGATGCTTTCCTGTCCTGTAATTGTCATGCGACTTCTTCAGTATAATATGGTCTAAATTGTGGCTTGCTGCCTTTTTTTTTTTTTTTCTTCTTTCTGTGCTGTGTCATCTTGTGAGATTGATGCTAGCAAAGGAGAACTATGGAAACAATACTAACTAGATAAGACTTAACACTTCAGTGAGTTACAGGACATTCTTATAAAATGCAACTGTGAATAAACTCTGGGGTGTTAAAACAAAGTACATATGTTATATAATCTTGAAAATGATAATCAAATACCACTTTTTCTCCCTTTGTCTAGCAGATGTTATGAGCTGTGTGATTGTGACTTGACATGAAAACTCATAAGAATGTTGTAACGGTAGAAATCTTTGTTACATAAGGTTACAAAGTCAGAGGAGGACGAAGTTTAGTTTAAACCTATCCATTTTACTTTTGCTGTCTAATTAGATAGGAATACTTTCCCAGTAAATCAAACTTAGGGATTAAAGTAAAATATTTTGGAAGGGAGTGAAATTAAATTTTCACTCTTATTAGGAGTGCAGTCACCCTGACTGTAGTGAGAGTTTAGTCAATGTTATTTAAACAAACTGGGTTTGTTTTTTTCCCTGTTGAACTTTCTAAATATACACAGAATATATAAATATATATATATTCTAAATATACACAGAAATATACATAGGAATACAAAACTTGAGTATGTTGCTCTTATTTTAATAAGGTCTCAATATTCTTTCTTGTAGATATCACTAAATAATGCCTTTTCTGTATCTGTATGTAGGAAGCTTGTTCTTTCTCTTGCTGTACAAACTAATGAGTACAGAATTTGAAGTTCTGTGAATTAGAATTTTAAGTCCGGTTTTGGTTTTTTTGATAGAAATAATTTGAATTTTGTATCTGGGATATATTCAGTAGCGTTTCCTAATAAATCTATAAATAATTCATGATTTTTCGTAGTAAAAGAAGTGAACTCTTTGGCGACACACAAACTCTTGATGATTATGAAGCTATTAGTAGTAGATCATATGTGATGGTAGTGCTCAGACTACATTATATGTATATATTAGGGAAAGTGTGTGTATGTGTATGACCATACGTACAGTTCGTCAGAATCTGATGTGTGCATGTGTGCATGCATTTTTGGAAGTTGTTTGGTTTAGCTCCGTGTTACAATGAAGATTATTTAAAAAGGAATCTTGACAGTAATAGCCTGGGAGACTGTTGTGGGTTGTGTGTGGTGGTGTATGTGTGGTGTGGTGTGGTGGGTTTTGTGGGTTGTTTTTTTTTCTCTGTGTGTGTTTTTTTTTTTTTTGTCTTCAGAGTAATACTGAAAATGGACTAAGGTAGAACTAGGTAACAGGCTCCAACCTCAGATTTGTAGTGAATAATGAAGGGACAGGTAGCTATTCTGTTGCAGCTGGCTCATTCTCTTTGTGTGTGTTTGTGTGTGTGATGTTGTGGTATGTGTGAGTCTTTTGTTTTGTGTTAGATCCACAGATAGTTAGGTTTTGTTTGTCATGATGAATTGAATTACTGGATAGTAGTCTTGGAGACATTTTAGCAAGTATTTCTGTTCATTTCTGCATGTAGTAGTGTTGGTGTTGCTTGGAAGTAGTAGTAGCAGAAGTAAAGTATTTCTGTTGACTTTGTTTTCTTGATATAGTTTTGCATATTGTTGAAAGAGATGATGTGACGAGTCCTTTCAAAGCAATATTAAAAATAAGTTAACCTGTGGAACTGAAACAATGTCATGCACATTGTCAACTCAAGGCTTTTCTCTTATGATAATGTGAGAAATCAACATAGACTAAGAACACACAGGAATACAAATGACCTTGAAATCCTTTCAGTCACACTTGAGTAATGATTATCCTATGAAGACAATGTAAAATGCAATGTTAGTCTTGTATGTTAACTAGAGGTTGTGAAATAGTGTGTTCTTTCACAAGAAAACTCTCAAAAAGATGGATTATGCATATAAATTTGGAAGTGGTGATTATTTTAGCAATTGAAGTCCACTAATAGATTTTGGAGTTGGGTTTGGTCGATAGGTTGGGTATTGTGAAGTTGTGGAAATATGTAGATTCTACCAACCCCACCAAATTATACACTGAGCAAAATAATATAATAATATATACCGGGTATAGTCTGCAATTGGGATATGAATCCACTGGTAAATATTACATAAATATATAATGACAGAACCATTCTCAAAGTTCCTGTGTACAGTTTTATCCAGCAGATGCTTACATACACAAATAGTTATTAGAGCAAGGCACAATCTGAGAACACAAACTAGGGAAAGGAAGGAAAAAAAACAAACCCAGAATTCTCAGAATATAAAAGAATTAATTCTTTTAGATTACTTAACTTCTATTTATGAATAAAGAGCCTATTTCTATGGCTCAAAAGTGCCCTTAACTCTTGTTCTAATGTTCTGTAGAGCTAAACTAATAAACTCACTCTTGTAATTTATAGTTACCCTTGTAGTTATCCTGAGTCTTCCCTTAAGCCCTCCTAACACACTTTACTTCTCTGTCCTGCAGGCATTTTTGTTGTTTGCATGATAAACAGATGCCAATAATATGCCTTATTTCCATTTGGGACTTTTTATTTGACTATTGCTATGCTGTTACTACCTCTAACGGGGAAAGTATAATGTGAATTACATGTCAAGAGTAGTTAGCTATATGAAAAAAGCCCCAGTTCCTATAGAAATGTTACTTATAGGTATATGATTTGTGCGGCAGGAGAGAGGTATTCAAGAGCCCTGACAATATACCTTCAAGTAGTAATATAATGCAAAGAGTGGGGAGATGATATCATAGAGTTAAAATTACAAAATGAAAGCTGCTAAACAAGCTGAACCATGTTACGGCAAGAAATGTGGGCTGGTAGAAGGAGCCTGTTGTAAGAAGCAGATTTGGCTGGAGAGGGACTTGAGGACTGATTCTCGTCAATTAGATCATATTGAGGTATACTGGGTGCAAATTCAGGAAGGAGGATAGGAGCGGAGGTAGCAGTACAGCTGTGTTTAGCAGACAACTGCAGAGTATACTGTAGGGCCTATGTGTCTCTATAGCCTCCCATTCCTGGTACTGCATGCCAGGTTATTCAGAGAGAACAATTTATGCTAGTTGTTTTGTGCAATCAACTTATGCTTGTGCTTGCCTTGGAATCAATTTGATGTAGATTTACTTCATTTCAGACCTTGTCTTTCCTTGTAATGGACCTTGGGTTACTGAATGAAGATGGGCTCTGTGCTTGCAGCATCTTTTGCAGACAATTAGTTGCTTCAAGAGGAGGGGAGGGGACGGGATTTTAACAAAGAAGTGTAGGGAGAGTGTCTCTGAGAAGTTTCTCTTTCAACAGATCACTGTTTACTATTTAAGAGGGACAGTACTGCTATGTCTATCCGGTTTCCAATTTAAGTTTAATTCTATTAAATTTGTTAGACTTCTGTTTTTAAGTAGTCTTGTACAGTATTTTAGGGACCTGTTTCCTGTGCAAACACAATGTAAGCAAACTATGTTGATTAAATCAGACTGACTTATAACAACAAACAAGTTATCTCATACTTGTAACTTCAGCATAGCAGATGTATGATGGGTTTTGTAATATCAATTTAAAGACTAGCTTATTAAAGTGCTTCCTTAACTGCCTCTTTATCTTCAAATCAACTAATTTTCAGCTTTTTTTACACACATATAGCTAACGAGTATGTAATTGGATGTCAGAAATATGTTTAAGTAAATCAGACAATAACCAACAGTCAGCTTGGTGTACTGTGTTCTCTTCATTTAATAAAGCTTCATAACATTGTAATGCTACTGTTATGCAACATAGCACATGTATATCAAATTTTTCGAAGTCGAAATCACTAATTTCTGAAGATGTAAAGTTGTTCTGTGTGTCAAGGTGACTTTTCTTTCTACGTAATCACAATGTATTCCAAGTTGAACAAAATAACATATTGAAGTTTTGGCATACTACCGTGGTAAAAATAATAGAAGGCCCTGTGAAAGCACCCATGAAAATGGTAAAGCATTCCTATCTTAGTTTACTCATATTTCTGTATCCTATATTCACCTTCAAAAGCTCTGTTTCTTTGCACTTTTTTAAAACTCATGTATTTCTCGTACTCATTCTAAAAAAAATCTCTAAAGAGAAAACCTTTGCAGAGAGCACCACAAGTTGCTGAGTCTCTTAGTCAGTCCTTTGCTATAGAAGTAGTAGATAATGTTGTTAAGTCTTACAGAACATATAAAGAACAGCTGAACCTTTGATTAATCTGATGGCAAAAATTAATTCCATAATTTTACAGGAATTACAAATGGTGTAATCTCAGATTATCTCATAACAATAGCTGGTTGCCTCTGTGTACTATAATAAAAGAATTCTAGGTTGGTTCTCTAGAAATGAAATTTAGAAAGAAAACTTACTAGATGTGTCTTTTTTTTCCCACCACAGTGATCATCTGTATTGTTGCAGCAACTTGAAAAGTAGGATTTTCCTATTTGTGCTTACAGTTGTTTATACATTCTAGATGTGTATTAAACCTGATTAAATACAGTAATTTGCTTTTATTTATGGTTCATAAATACAGTAGTCTGTAACAGCAATCTGTTATGTCCTTTAAAACTGTTTGTCAGACTGATGTTATTGAAAAGTTTCAATAACTTTACAAAATGCATTAATTGAAATGAACTTGATTAATTTTGTTCCCAGCCTCATTAATTTATCTGAACGGAACTGCATAGTGATTTATCTCTATGCTCCTAGTCCATCCATGTCATCTAGAATTTTATTGCCCCCTGCAGTTTTGAATATCTGTAGTTCATCATGTTAGTGCTTATTTTTCTTCCAGTTCGTTGATATATACTATAAAGTGAACAACATGTGTCCTACCACTGCTTCATGTGACATGCCATTAGTCATATCTGTCTTTTCAAACTATTATCACTGAAAGGTGTCTCTGATTCCTGTTTTGTTCTAGTTAGCTTGTTATCTGCAAAACATGCTTGCCTTTTCAGCTAATAAACAAGACTGATGAAAAAAGCTCAGTACTCTACCAATAGGCTTTGGAACATCTTTTTTTTTTAAATTAAAAATCTTCTGAAAGAAATCAGTGCTAAATATCCATAAATGATTCCTTATATTAATTGGTTTTTGCAGGATTAATATTTTGTCTTCCTATTTTCTATGGCTTGGTCTTATAACTTGTGGTTTCAGGTAATGAGCATTTATTCTGATTACTGCTTTAGTAGGATATTTCAATTTAAAGATATTAATTTATTATTTTTCATTGTAACTAGGTGATAATAGGTTCTTGAAATAATTTTGAGAGGATTTTGTGTAGTTTGTCTCCAGAGGATGTATTTATCTTCCTTTGTAAAGATACTTGATTGACATATTCGTCAATGCATTACATAGTGAGTGTTGACATTTTTAACTAGTTTACTATGTATTGGACCAGTCTTTAAATTTTTTTTTTTTAGTAAACTTTTTCTTTTCTTCCAATTTTTCCTCTCTGTTTTCAGTACCTCCTTTGATCTCAGGTTTTCAGTGTTTTGTGGTTGGGTTTTTTTTTTCAGTTTGCCTTTTATGCCCCTATTTCTTAGTATTCAAGATACCAGTTAAAATAATTAATTTAGTAATTTGGGACTGTAACTCCTGAAAGGCAGATAATGTTGTTAGCATATATATTAGAGAAAAATTTTTTTTTGCTAAACTTACGTTTTTTTTCAATGAAAAAAAAGTGGGAAGTGTTATTATAGAAATTACAGGAATTACAAAGCGTGTAATCTCATATTATCTCATAACAATAGCTGGTTGCCTCTATGCATTATAATAGAATTCTAGGGTGGTTTTTCAGAAGTGAAATTAATTTTATTTTCTAAATGAAATTTAGAAAGAAAACTTAGGTTGCAAAAGTTACAACAAAGTTGTAGTTATTTGCTATACTGTTGATGCTGGGTATATAGCTAGCAAACTTTTCTTAAAAATGAATTATGGGAAGTTGGAAGAATTCCATGATCAGAGACTGGTTATGGCACAGAGTCATATTGAAGGTACTTAATAAATATGACAGTAATTGTAGCTCCTTCCCTTCCTTCAACTGTACCTTCAAGATTATCTACGCAAGCAAACCAGAATAAACCCCCTTTGTATTATGACACTTGTAGTTTAATTTGACTCATTTATATCTTATGCTTTTTTAGTACACAGTTTCAATTTTACACCCATGGCTAGAGAAAAATATAGAGCAAACACTTCAATCATATTAAAAAAGTCCATGTTCCTTTAAAATGAACATTGGTTCATCTTTGTTACTCCATGTAATATTCTAGTCTAACTAGGAAAAAGCAAATAACTTGATCATTTTCACTTTAGAATACATTGGTACAGATATAGAAGCCATATACATCTGCCTTATAACGTTTAGAACTGTGCTAGTCGTATCTTTTTCCATTTGATTGATCTGAAAACTTCAATAAGTATATGCATCAGTCTCATTTGTGTCTCTTGCACATATAGTTGTAAAATTTTAGATGTCCTGACGTTTAAATAGTTCCTGATTGTAGTGAAAGGCTTTACAGTTATACTTTCTTTTGCTCTCACAGTAGGACCAAAGATAATGTAAATTTATTTTTTGTTCAGCCAGACATGAGAATATATGGTAATAGAAAAGCAAAAATACATTTTTCAGTGTCCAACTTGACTGCAATTTAATGCAGACTCTATAATATTAGTTTTTATGTTTAGCATTGTTTGATGAACATACAGTATCAGATACCAGTTGTCTGGCATCATACAGATTAATGCAGTTTGAATTGTAAGTATCATCTGGTCCCAAGAGAGATCGCTACTGAATTACATGATGTCGTTATACATTTCCGGTGTTCTTTGGGACATATTAAATATTTATGTTTTGATTGTACTTACTTGATGAAAACTACTCAACCAAGAAATATTTTCTGGAAGTGAATGGTCAACAATTAGTATCATAGAATCATAGAATGGTTTGGGTCAAAAGGGACTTTCAGAGATCACCTAGTTGACATCTGTCAATAGATCAGGTTGACCTTGAATGTTTCCAGAGATGGGGCATCCACAACTTCTCTGGGAGACCTGTTCCAGGTTTTCACCACCCACATCGTAAAAAAATTTCTTCCTTATGTCCAGTCTAAGGCTACCCTCTTTCAGTTTAAAACTGTTGCCCCTTGTCCTGTTGCTACAGGCTTTGGTAAAACGTGTCTCTCAGTCTTCCTTATAAGCCCCCTTGAAGTACTGAAACGCCGCAATAAGGTCTCCCCGGAGCCTTCTCTTCTGCAGGTTGAACACCAACTCTCTCAGCCTTTCCTCATAGGAGAGGTGTTCCATCCCTCTGATCATCTTTGCAGCCCTCCTCTAGACTCACTCTAGCATGTCCATGTCTGTCTTGTGCTGAGGAACCCAGAGGTGGATGCAGTACTCCAGGTGGTGTCTCACCAGAGCGGAGTAGAGGGGCAGAATCACCTCCCTCAACCTGCTGGCCACACTTCTTTTGATGCAGCCCAGGATACGCTTGGCCTTCTGGGCTGTGAGCACACATTGTCGGCTCGTGTCCGGCTTTTCATCTACCAGTACCCCAAGTCCTTCTCGGCAGGGCTGCTCTCAATCCCTTCATCCCCCAGCCTGTACTGATACCCGGGGGTTGCCCCCACCCAGGTGCAGGTCCTTGCACTTGGCCTTGTTGAACCTCATGAGGTTCACATGGGTCCACTCCTCAAGCCTATCATGGTCTCTCTGGATGGCATCCCTTCCCTCTTGTGAATCAACTGCACCACTCAGCTTGGTGTCATCTGCAGACTTGCTGAGGGTGCACTCAATCCCACTGGTCTATGCCATTGATGAAGATATTAAATAGTATTGGTCCCAGTATGGACCCCTGAGGGACACCACTCGTTACTGGTTTCCACTCAGAATTGAGCCATTGACTGTAATTCTCTGGAAGCGGCCATCCAGCGAATTCCTTATCCATCTAACAGTCCATCCATCAAACCCAAATCCCTCCAATTTAGTGGCAAGAATGTTGTGGGGGACTGTGTCAAAGGCCTTACAGAAGAACTGTAGTTGGTATCAATACCTTCAAATAGAAAAAAATGTAGATTTGCATTGTCTTTTTTTAGCAAGGGTTTGTTAATTTTGACTTAAGCAGAGATTCCTGTTCCAAACACTACCTATCACTGAACTAAGTTTTTAGTGCAAAAAAAAGACTGAACAGCTGCAGATCCTATTAACAAACCAAATAATCTTCTCTTTTTATCAGTTCTGAAGAAGGAGCCTGTACCCTAAATCTTTGCCTTTTTTTTTTTGGTCAGGAGCTTTAGTATTCAAGTATGTCTTGATTAATGAACGGATATGGGACATTGTGGACTACTCAGAATAGCCCTAGTTCTGAGGTTCTGGATTTCTTTCAAGAAATAGTTGCCTATAAATCAAGGAGCTCTTACCTGATTTTTATTAATATCAATTGCAGCAGCATAGCACGGAGAGTAAACTGGTTCTTTTTGTGCTGAAGTCCACAGAGAGCATTCTAGGTTAAAATTGATCTGAACACCACTCAAAAAGATATGTGCTCTTAATACAGTCTTTAAAACTCCCATGTTATACTCATGGCAGTAGGTTCCTTTCAGCAAGATGTGGAGTTCTGAACTAATTCTGTTTCCAAATGGGTTTGGATGTAGAGCATTACAGTGGGACCGTAACTTCAGCTGATGCTAAGGGATTACTGTTTTAAAAAAAAAAAAAAAAACAACCCACCCAAGATCATCATCCAAATTCCTGTGTGCACACAAAATTACCTTGGTAGTTACCACTAATTGATCATTGAAAAAAAAACATCGAGAATTAGACAGCATTCTACTACAAATTGCAAAATTCATTAATTCAAAGTTTTTTTCATGTTGGATAAAGTTTTAGCAGAGTTTTTAGGAGATCATACACCCCTTATTGTATAGATTTGTGATTAGCTGTTCAAAAATCGTCTTTAAGCCTCAGCCATGTGGTGAACAGCACGATTCAGAGGGATATTTTATTCTGGATAAGCTGGGAGAAAGAACGGTACTATATGATGAAATATTCTTGCAGCTTTTCTGTTTCCTTTTTTTTTTTTAATTTATTTTTCTTCAGTGTGCTGTCTCCCTTTCTCTCCTGATAGCGTCATGAAAGCTGAACTTACACAGACACTATATGCAATCTGCATTATCATAGTAAAAGGGACTTGGGTGAGAAGTTCAGTGTTCCCTGTTGTAGTCATAGACTCTCCGAGGGAGCAGCCTCACCCGCTTCCCGCATCATTGTGCAGATGGCACAGCAGGGGAGGAACTTACTAGGAATGTCGCCAATAAGGCTATTGAGAACTTTGAACTTTGTAGGGGCCCTGAAGCTTTTGAACATGAAGATAAGCAATTTACATGTTGTAATGAGTGGCACATCCTTCTTGGAAGTCGGTTTACGAAGTCTCAAGAAAGTATAATTCATCCTGTATGTTTTCTTGCCACCATCTCTTCTACTGTAAAATAGAAACTTAATTCACAGTTAGTTGCTTCATTTGCAGTGACTTGAATTTCTGCATCCATAGAGAAATTGTCATATTAATCTTTCTGCAAACGTTTTGCCTTATTGTAGGAATTAATTGTCATCTCCAGAAAATGGGTTGATGCTTTGTCCCTCTGATTTCAGCTTCTTTTGATGGTGAAAAGAACCAGAACCTAAATTATAGTGTGAAATTTTCGTAAGATTCCCTGATCTTGCAAATACTTTCTGAAACATCAGTACAGTCTGTTAAATATGTCTCCTTTGCAGGATAGCATTCTTCACACATACAAACAGATTATAATCTGATTTTTTTTTTATGTTGTATACCTGGAAATTGTTTTGCAATAAAGTGTGTTAGCTTCAAACATAGCTCTAAAGAAGCATCTTTTGAAATTATCATTTAATAGTTCAGGTTTAGAAAGTGCCTAGAAGAAAAACAGAATTGTTATTAATTTTCCTGATTGCAAGATGTAACTGAAGAATTCCTTTAAATAAATACTTACATTTTCTTGCAATCAAGTCTTGCATTTAAAATTTTTTACTATGTGCACTGCTTTTTCAATATGAAAGCCTAATGCCTATTAAGATAGTTACGTTTGCCAGCTCAAGCTGGAACAGAGGCTGGTGTAAATTAAAGGTAGAACCATTGTAGTGGTTTGAGTTTGAGAAGTACATGGAAGAAAGCTTAAATATGCGAAGTGTTTTCTATGAAAGTGTACTTCCGAATTTTGAATCTTGCTTTTATATTTAGAAGAAAGTCCAGAACTGGAAGATACTTATAAAAATATATATAAAGCAGTTACTGCCTGGAAAGGTAATCACAGTGGAGCATATTTCACTGTGTATGTTTGTGCTGTGCTGCCTTTCTGATACTGATTATTGGTTAGATATGTCTTCACATGTGTTCTAGCGATAATGGACATCTACTCTGGAGGTGGGATGCATGTTTGCAGTTAACCGAGAAAACCTTACTTGGATTGGAGGTTATGGGCTAGCTTTTTAAAGGAATTTCATGTAATAGAGGTGGGAAATTGGGGAAAAGCTTTTAAACCCCATCCTGAATGTTTAAAAAAATTGTAGCTGATGATTGTATTGGAAAGATTATGTTCAGTTTAGGTATAGATGAGGTTCTTTGACAGCTAGATGTTGGTTCTTGGTTAATGCTGACAATTAAAATGAGAGTAAAAGGATTTCTCATTGTACATACTAGCATTTTTTCTTTTTTTGTGAACTGTGAGCTAAGATCAGCTTCTCCACCTCCCTTTGGAAATTCAGCCTTGTTTCCTGTCTTTCCCAATCCATGAAACGTTTAGGAGGAATGCACTACAGTTGTAGTAGTCTTCTCACTTTGAGTTGATCGGCAGACATTAGCTCTCCTTAGAGGCAGGAAATAATAAAATATCAGATGCCTGAAAGTGGCAGAGAATTCACTATGTTAATATGAACAGAAAGAGCCAAATTCAGTAGTTGAAAGGCAATCTCTAAACTACTTTGGATGACCAAGTAAATACATTCATTTTGCAAGATTGCCTGCTTTTTTTATTTCACTTTCCCAAGCTCAAGTTTGAATGCATATGGAGGAAGTGATCCAAGAGCACAACTGTAGCTTCTTAGGTGTATTCCATGTGAAATTCTTTTCCTGATCAAATCCTCCTTATTCTATACATCATGGAGTTTATCAGCAGCTTTCCTCCTAAGCCAAAGATATTGAGGGAAATTTTAAAAAGAAAAGAAGTCTTTGCTTTACTTAGGTGGTAAATAAACATACATTGTAGGTAGACTTACTGGTTTTGGTTTTTTTATTGTTGGGGGAAGCTTTCTTAGTACTAGCTCTTGTGAATAATTGCATGAATTTTGTGGCTCAGTAATCTAGACATGTATCTATTAATCCTGATTATTTCAGTTGTGCCTTTCTTGTACTATAGTTTCACTATGAAGGACCAATGTCAGTTAGATTGCATTTTTGAATGTAGATATTGCAATAGTTTTTTTTTTTTAAAGTCTGTTTGCTTATTTTGTATTGTAGGAGTCTTTTCTTAGTAACATGAAGCTTTAATATTATAATAAGTAAATTTATGCTTTGGTTATTTGTTCCAAATGCATATGAATTTTTTTTTTTAAAAAAAAGGTATGAGGGGATGGAACACAGCTGACATTGTCCAAAAGTAAATAATTATTACTTGGCTGTTCACTTAAAAACTGGATTTTTCTTGTGATTGGTCAACAGACTACAAAATTCCATCTTCTCCCCAAACAGGAGAAATAAATACTGTCTGTTATTTCTAAATAAGTGGGGAAATTGTCTTCTTTAATTAACTGGTACTTTAAGTGACATTTCCTGTTTTCTCTATTTCTGTATAGAGAGATACCTTAGTTCTACTTGGAAAGTTTGTTAGAGACTGTTTGAATGGCTTTAAGGTAAAAATAAAAACAGTTGGTGATGCACAGAAATTGAATGTTGCAGGAGAACTATGAAAAACTATAATGCCATTTAAAATCTTCTGCCGGCATAGTTGTTCTCATTGCTTATTTTCATAATTTACATCGTTGTCTTCACTTGCTGCAATTCTTTCTTAGTGGTTTTATTATCTCCCTTTTGCCTTAGTTTTCCTAATCTTCTGTTCAGTTGCTTTCTCATACCTTCTAACACCAACCTCATCTGCTTCTGCTTTTCCAACTTTCTACGTGAAATAGTGGACAAGGTGTACTTTCCTGCTCTTTTCTAACAAAGGTCCTGGAAAGGGTCTTACCCTGTATTAACAACATTGGATTGGACTTTATTTTCTATTTTCTGCATGCATTCAGAATAACTCTTTGTTCCATTGAGAAGATTAAGGGCAGTGTTTGCTTGAAAAAAAATTTAATGAAGTGCCTAACAGAGCTATTATTCATTTTGGAAACCAGTTGCTGTGGTTGCCATAGTAATAACAAGTCCTCTATTAAAGCTATTTTCTATATGTACAGCCTGTATTGTAACGTGCTGTTGGGGGAGCTGCAGTTCCATGAATCTATGCTCTTGAAAGAATTTTCCAGCTTTGTATAGTTAAATTATCCAAGGAATTTATGTTATAGGAACATAAAACATGTAAATCTAGTTTATCGTATCTATCGTGGAGTTGTTCATGCAGGCCATCACTTCATGTAGCCATTTACTGTAATCTCAATGAAATAACAGCTGTATCAAAAATGAATAATGCATACAGAGAAATTTTGAACTCCTTCAATATTTCTTGACTTATTTTTTATTTATTTGTAACTGATAGAATGATGAGCTTGTAGTTCCAAGAAGAATACTTGTAGACTTGATTGTTTCCCCTCGTGTGTTTTAGGTGTAATGGGTAATAGCTCTAGTAATAGCTCGTGGGGTTAGAAAGCTGGTAAATTAATGGTATGTTTTCTTTGTAGAATGCCCCATGAAATATTTATGGAATATGAAGAATCTTTAAATCTACTGCAGTAAAAGGATACTGTCCTAAGATTTCTTTTAGAGTAATTGCTTTAAACTTTCTCTTCTTCAGAGAGAAGAAACGTATATCTGAATGTATTGTAGTAAACCAGATAAAACAAATTTTTCCAAAATGAAATAAATTATATCAATTTGAAGCATTTACATACCACATTATCCCTTCATAATAAGATATTCTAACCCAACAATGTTTCTGCAAAAAAAAAAAAAAAATGGTGTCTCCTAAGCAGAAGTGACAGTTGGCTAGTGCTATCAAATGGAGATGTTTTTGGTCTAAAATCTATGGGGTTTTATACATATTTTGATACTTATTGGTCACAGAATTATGTAAAATAATGAGACAACTGAAAGAGTAGCAATTGGGGTTCAAAGTGTTGCTTCAGAAGGTATCCTTTCAATCTGGGACAGGGTTTATAGACAAGGTTTTACAAATACTGCTCTTGGATCTGGCTAATTTCAGCTCTGAATCAGTAGGTTAAACTTAATTCTGCGCTCGCAGAATTTTTAGCGATTGATCATGTCTGTGATAAGAATGTTTTACAACTGCTCACTTTAAAATTAATTGTTCTGGAATTTTAAGAAAATGCTAATTATATTGAAGCAAGGATATTTTCGCAGTATGTGTCTGATTTGTAGGTTGCATTAAAACTCCTTTGTAGAATCCTGTGCTGGGGAGCATGTTCTCCAGCTCATAACTAGGACATCTGATTCCTTGGGAAATCTACAAGGGGAAAGTGTTAGTATAATGATAATAAATTGAAATTATGCTTTGACTAGGGAGAATGTAACATTTCAACCAATGACAAATAGTTTAATGGTTAATTAGATATTAAATAGAGGACAAGTTTCAAATATAAGTGCAAGTACATTTCCTTGATACTCTCAAAGTCTTGATTGGCGGTGGATTTCTTCTGATGCCTTGATTTAGTGTGTTGCAAATTATGGGGTAGACATACATAGTCAAACAGATTTTTGCAAGACAATGATTTCCAAGTTTGAAACCTTCACACCTGTACTTCTAAACTGCTACATTCTATGCAATAAAAATTAATAAACTTACTGTGTGGTTGGAGTCTATTTGTACCCTACACAGCAGAAGTGTGGTAGCTTTAGATTTGTTCTTTATTTGCCCCTAATTTCATTATTTCCTGTTTGGCTTTACTAAAAACAAAACCAAGAACACACTAATAGCCAAGGACTAACTCGGGGAAAAAAGGCATGTCCATGGCATCACGGGTATAGAAATGCTGTGAATATTAAAAAAACAAACAAACCAACCCCCCCCAAAAAACCCGCAAACAAATTAACCCCAAAATGAAACCAAAAACCCCAAATAAAAAAAAATAGCCATGTGCAAGGGGCATACCATATGCTTTTGGGGTGATAATCATGAAAGCTTGCTACTATGCCTGATAAGGATTCTTGCATAGTCTCTTTCAGTTGTAATGTGTGCTGTTTGTCACTGGCAAAATACTAGTTGAGCTCACTGTAGTGAAAAGTTAGGACCAGAATTTTGTATGATTTTTGGAGTAGTCTGAGATCCTGGAATTTTCGAGGACTGTGATACAGGACAGCAGTCAGTGTTGGTGCAGAAATGGAATTATCACATACTCAGGGCTAATGAGTAGTGATGGAATTGACTTAACTCTCCAATGTGCTATCGTCTGTCTATCTAACAGTTTCCATGCTGAAAGCAATTACTGTACCACTTATGAAAGCAAAAACAGAAACAAAAGCCTTGAGAAAGTTCAGAAGGATCCTGTATGACATGACAAGAGAGTAGAGGAGGTTATTAAATACAATAGGAAGTTATTAAATACAATCCAAAAGGTAAAGTTCTGTGTCAAATAAGGAGAGTAGAACAGAATATAAATCCTGTCATGCTAAATGCATGGAAGTGCTTCTAAAAGCGAGTTTGAGAAACAACTTACAAAAGGTATAAAAACTAGTGTTAAATGCTTTTTATCAAATATATTGGGAGAAGGAGCATTGCCAAAGATTCTGTAGGCCCAGCAAACAATTGAGGTGTAAAAAGAGCACCCAGAGAGGATAAGGCTCTGGCAGAGGAACATAAATAATTATCTAATTTGTGTTCAGCATTCAAGAATGTAGGGAGGAATTCACTCCCAAATCCTGTATTATGGAGAATTAGTCAGAGGATCTGTTTCAAATAAGTGTTATGTTGTAAAACAAAGATGTTTTGTCCTTGGTGTACATTTTTACTTCAATGTCCAGTGCTGAGATTTTCTTCTAGAAAGAGCAGTCCTTTGAAACCCAGTCCCATAGGATATGTACTTTATTGTTTGGAGTTACACGACAGCCCAAGCTATCTGTAATTGAAGGAAATGCATGTTCGTTGCAGAATAGTGTCAGGAATAAAACTGGTTTGTCTTGAAACTTACCAAAATAAACATTATTCCTCCTTACTCTAATTTTCAAAGAATGACTCCTTAGTTCACTGAGTCCTACAAGTAATTGTTTATATTTAGCCTAGAAGCAGAGGTTTCATTTGAAATAGTGTCATAATTTAAATTCTCTTTGTCAAAACTGTCTTTGCTTGGTCCTGAACGTAGAATGAAAGCTCAGCTGCATCACAGGATAGAAAGTTTTACTAGAATAAGCTATATTCCAATTAGTTCCTATCTTTGACCTTAAATTAGTTACTTAAGAGTAAGTGGAATTTTTGTCCTGGATGATTTGTTACTGATTTAATAATATGCTCCATATTTCTGATTCTGACAGTAGATTTGCATCTTTTCTTGTTTTATGCTTTTGTGGTTTTTTGTTTTTGTTTTTTGTTTTTTTTTTTTTTTCCCTTTTCTCTTTACATGAGTTGTTTTTAGAGGTTGGTACCCATGTTTGCATATAGATTCCTATTTGGGTCGAGTTAAGGGAGGAGAAAAAAACCAGTAAGGTGAAGGATTAGATAGAGTTCCATGGGGTATAGAGTTGAGAATGAGCATTTGATGTTACTTGAAAGTAATAAAAGTAGTTTCTGAGTTGCAACTTATTTTCTTTTTTTCCACATATACTATACTTATTACATAGTTTGTAAATGGTGTGCTTGTGTGTAACAGTAGCCAAATTTTGAAGCTTTGGCAAAATGATTGTGTAATAAAGTAATGCATAAGATCTGTTTCCTTTCAGCCAGACTACCAGTGACACAAATAGATCAGGCCCAGTAAAGCATACTTGTTCATAAATACTGCACAAGGACTAATGAAGCAGTGTGATGCATAGTTGGAGATCACTTGCTTTTGAAGACTTGGGGCCTTTGTTGTTATTAATCCAACATTGGAGCTTATAATCATATTCTGGGGTGGAGGAGAAATATATATACATATATAATTCGTAGATGTGTTTAGTTAAGGCTGATATTCTCTATTTTTTTTGATCCATGAACTGTACAAAATACAATTTTTCTAGTGTTGTTCGTATTATATGCTTACTTTGCCTTTACTTGTTCTGACCAATTTCTGCCTTTTTGGCTTTTAGGAGAATATAACCAGTGATACTGTTACTTATGATTTAGTGCTTACTAGCTTGGGGATTTACTTGACATCAAATCATGGGTGCAACTGAAACTTGTTGCAGATGTGTTAGGGCTACAGGCAAATATCTAAGCTGCTGACTGCCCTGCTCGGAGGCTGAGCTGACTCCCTAGGGTGTGGAGAACTACTGGAGGCAATGTGAGAAATTGTGGAACATAACAAACAACAGTGTGAGAAGCTGACAGAAGTTATAGATAGCACCCTATGGGATGCTTGGATTTTGCAAGTAATAAAGGGGGAATTGTGTGAGAGATGTCCAAACAGTGGCATTGCATGGAGGGGAGCACTGGGGCCACTTTGGAAGGTGCAGTGGCACAAGACCAACAGTGCCTAGGTAATCATTTCAGAAATACCAAATTTGGGTAGTTGCAGCGAAACTGGGACTACTAAGGGAAGAAGTAATTGGAGTGTTTTGTTGATTTGGGGCAGAGAAAAGGAGGTAGAAGGGTGGTAGAAAAAGAAGATCAAGTAATGGGAGAAAGGGTAAGGTACGCGACCAGGTGCTGTCTGGGGGTACCTGTTGGGTAGCTTGATCATCGCAGCTGGAGTCTGATAGCAAATTAAACCTGTTAAGACCATACGGTACAAGTGAAACCTACTTCAGCTGCCAGGAGGACTTAAGGGAGGAGGCTTCCTTGGCTAGCAAGGGGACGCCTGGGTGGGTGGAGCAAGAATCCTGTTATCACTGGCTTACTGCCTCTTCCAGGCCTGTTGTGGAGCCACCACAACATGTGGGTATTGAAATACCTGATTTATGGTGCCTCTGGTCATTCACTGCCAATACTATTAGACTGGGTGGTAGTTCTTGCTTTTGACAGTCATTGGGAGCTTGTAATATTACAGTTGTATCTTGTCCGCTTTGTAGACTAGAAAATTGGAATTGCACGTAAATCAGATTAATGAATCCATCTTCTGCTTGCTTCAGGAAAATTGCTAAAGTTGCTATGACCTAAAACTGTAGTATATGAATTTACAAATTTGCCTTTTAATTGCAACACTATTCTTGATCTCAGACATCTATTATGAAGCTGGCTGTTTCTGTTCTTTGGAATGCAAAGATTTTGTTTTAGCTTGAACTTCTTGGATAAACGACTATTTAAGGCCAGATAGCAAGATCTTCTAAAGGTGATCGCTTAATACCACAATAACATAATAATTTCTCTGTTTGCGAATTTGTGTGTCCTTTATTCTGCTGCTCACCATGTTCCCTCTCCCCATCCTGAAAAATCAGTCCCTCAAAGCTATCACTATAAAGAACCAATCCCCGAGAGCCAAAAAGCCCATTCCAAATAGTAATGTACTCAGACTTTTGTTCTGTTTTGAAATAGCAGGCTGTTTTTCATCTTTTCCTATTTCTTGGTTTTCACTTCAGTAGTGTCCATCTTCTCCTCTTTGAAACTCTCCTTAATGATGCCTGTTCCTGTCCAGCTGTGTTCTGTACCCCAGCCTTGCTGTGTATCATGGCAGAGCTGTTTGCATGGGGTTTTTTTGTCATAGGTATTCTTGGGTTTTCTTCAGAATCCGTTAGTGCCTTTTTTCTATTGTTCATGACACCCCATAGCTCTTTGACTTTAGAACTGCTTTTTGTTTTCTGTCCTCAGTGTATCAGCAGCCAGTCTCTCTGCCGTTGCACTTAATGTATCTCTGTCCCAAGCCTCGGTTTTTATCCTGGGTGCCATTTTCTATTTAGTATCAGTGAAATTCACGAGTCACTTATTTAAGAGAATTTCAGTTGCTTATTACATTTCTTTCCTATTGAATCCTTTGTGCTTGCAGTGAAAGCATACTCATGATGAAATATATTTTTTGTGCCAGCCTGTGATATGTAGTTCAATTTAAACTTCACCCTCTCTCTTAATCAGTGTTTGTAGTCTGCACAAGTTCTGCTTTCATTGGTTTTTTTGAAACTTCGGTTCACACTGAGCTCTAGTAGTATAATTTTTTTTTAATGTTACTGATCTTTCGGTCCTATATTCTTCCAGTACCTATCAACTCCTTGAGATGAAGAATAAGGGAGGAATTTATTGGGATACCCCCAAATTCCTTGGAGTTACGTGTATAAGCATGCTTTCGTGCTTCTTCCACCCATGCGTATTTAGTGTTAGTTAGGTTTTCTTTTGTTTTTACAGTCATGCTACTATCAAGGAACCTTAGTATAAGAGTGAATTCATCATTGTTGCTACTATTTCATATGTACCTCAGTAGGTGCTCCTTCTGAGGTACCTCTGTGCTTAAAGAAGGGGAAATAAAGAGTTCAGTGCCTTGCCATATCTAAATCTTCTCTGAGCCTAAAATGGCTCTCAGTCTGCCAGTTTGGGTTTCCCTGACCAAAGCTCCCTTGCGTTTTTTGTTTTGGAGTTGGGACTGGTTGGGACTGAGCTTAAATTTGTTTCTGCCTGATACTGTATGTTTTTATTTCCAGATTAAAGAGCAGGCAATAATCTGCCTATGCCAATTAATAAAGAGGGAGGGGAAGAACTGGCATTACAATTTTTGTGCAAAGAATACTTGCTGTAAATGATCAGTGTGTTGGATAGGGATGGACTCTAAATAAGAAAGAAAATAAAATGTAATCAGTTACAGTGAGTGTACTTATTAACTCTGTAGTATATTTAATCTTACTGTTGTCACTTGCTGTTGTCATAGACATGATGGATAGGCTACAATTACAAGGAAATACAAGACTGAGGAATCTTTCGTTCGCTGGAAATCAAATAAGTCAGTTCATATTTGGTGTGTTCTTATACTTTTTCCTTCAGTATTTGGTATTCTAGTCTTTGGATTGCCCAAGGTATATATGACTGAATTTATCTTTGGTCGTGCTCAATATGATCTTCCTAAATGGTTAGGTATTCTGCTGTTTCGGTACGCTTACACAGTAATACATGTCTAAATATAATTTGCACTGACAGAAAATAACCTTGACTTATTTATGTACTCTAGCTTTAACAAGGTGTCACCTTGACATCCTTGTATTTCTTATTCTATAGGAAAGATATAAATTAGTTCATTTAAGAACAAAACTACAGAACAAACAGTGTCTTTAAGTCAAAAACATATTAGGAGATTTTTTTTTTTTCCAATTTTTCCCCTGTGTCAGTGTATTTTGGCTTTTTCAGGGGTTTGAAATGTTGTACAAAAGAAGAGCTTCTATTAATGCAACTTACTTTTGTAAAATACAATAGTATTTTAAAGCTTATAGACGAAAGAAGAAGTTTCGTTGGTGTTGTAAGAAAGTAATCTTTTTTCTTTAGACTGGATTCAAGACTTGTGATAGACACATTCAGTTCGATATGGTGGGTTTTTAATGTCTTGTTTCTTAATATCTGTTCTTTTTCTCTGCTTTTCTGAGTTTCTGCTGTGTTTTGATCCCAATGCAGCATCTGGTCACTGTTTTGATTGGATTTTGGTGACATAGCCTCACTATTCTATGAGAGATCTCTGTGCAGCCTCTGCTGCTCAAAGTGAAGGAAAACATAACTTTTTGAGTGTGTGTATCCAGTACTGTCAAGTTTTTCTTACTTGAACAATGGTTGGTAAGCCCATGTCTGTTTGGAATAGTCATGATTGGTTTGAAGCGACCACCCTGAAACCACTCATCTATCTATGACCATAACAATCTTTCATTTCTGCCTCCTGCCAATTTTCCTCTCTCTGTATTTTCTGTAAGAAAAAGAGATGGAAGTATCAACTCATCCAGCTGGAATATTTTTTGCCATGATTTATTTAACTTCATATTAATGCTGTCATCTCATTTTAAGACAAAATGGATTTTGCAAATATAATTTTTGCTAGCATGTATCTAAAGTAAAAATAGGGCATCTTAATGATCAGGTAACTTCATACTGCAAACTCTGGGTTATTAGAGCTTTTTGTTTGCTTTAGTTGATGCTTCTCTGAGAAACTTTAATTGCTAATGAAGAATTTTTTTTTTGCATTTACTATTTAGCATCAAAACACTTTTAAAATCTTGGAATATATTATATATTTTTTAAAATATTGTACTGGTTTCAGTTGACTGTGTTTTCATTCCTGGTTAAAAATAGTTTTCAATGTGTCTAGAAATAATTTGCTCTACGATAACATACCACACCTAACATGATAATTTGTATTTCTTGATACTATAGATGCACATTTCTTTCAGAGTAGTAGAAGGAGGGCGGGCGTGGGAGGATGAAGACAGTTGTTGCTAATAGGAGTCCTTGTCTTAACAAAAAATAATGAGACTATGCATCTATAAATGGCCAAAGTCAGTCAGTTGTATCCACTCAGAAAGTTCTTACTCTAATTACTTTCTCTGTGCTTCGTTTTCTTGGGGTGGGTAGATAGACAGAATGTTTTTAAAGTCTTTGTTGAACTGTAGAATTTGGAAAATATATGCATATAATAGACACCAAATTTGGTGGAATATACATAGTTAATTCAAATATATAATTAATTGGAATAAGTATATACAAAGTAAAATGCAGCAGTTTGTTGTTTTGTATTCTATAGCAGGTTGATAACTTAAACTTGTGTAGTTTTAACCCACACTTTCTACTCAGAGTAAGAAGAGAAAGAGCTACAAGTAGGTATCTCATAAAAAATATTGTTTCTTAGGGACACTGTTAAGCATCTCTTGTCTTTATATTTTCCATGATTTTTCTATAATTTTTTTCACATGATAAACAGCTTTCACAAAAAATGTGTGAAGTCCCACAGATTGGTTTAGCTGGGTATGGTATCTGACAAGCAGCTTTCAAGAGAAAGGAGTATAACATAAAGATTGAGAATATGGCATGGGATTAAATTCCAGCATTCAGACATAAAGCATCATTCTGTTTCTGTAACTGCAAATCTCATTTTTAATTAGGATCTGTGTAAGCATATTATACAGTAAGTCTGAGTATCTCTTGCATGTTAATATAAGGCATGTATACTAAAAAGTAATGCTGAGAAATACTCCAAAAAGTTACCTTATCACACTCAGTACCTATTATCATAGGTATCCCTATGGATAGGAATTATCCAGTATTTTATTAATTCGTTAGAATTGCCATATAATTCTAATTTCATTGGACTTTATAAAAAGACGTGATCATTGCTGTAAACAACTTTGTGCTAATTGGAATATATCTGTGTATATTAATTGATAATAGTTTCCTTAGTTCTCATGAAATACTTCTCCTTTAATAGAAGAATTACGGAAATTGAGTTGGTCTGGCATTCCCAAACGGGTTCGTCCAGTTGCATGGAAGCTTCTTTCAGTAAGTTGTAATTTTTTTTTTTCCTTCTTTCTTTGCATTTAGTAGTAATAGTTTTTTCAAGCATTGCAAATAATTTTGCTTGAGTTGTAATCCATCAGTGATACTTGAAAACATTGTGTCTTGATGCTGAATTGTAATGAAAATTCTGTTCTTTTGCTCAGTTTCAAGATTAATTTGTCAAACTGAAAGGAGGGGAATGAGAAGTAGTGGTAAATCATCTCAGCTGTATATCTTTATTTTTCAGCCTGGCTTTCTATGAAAGAAAGGCTTATGTGATAACAGTGGCCTCTTTCAACCAATTTTGATGGAATGGTGGAGAGTTCAAAGACAAGTACACTCTTACAGTTTTCTTGAAAATAGGCACACAGTAGAGGAAACAAAGCCTATCAGTGTCCTACGAAACACTTCATTCTGACTTCCCATTAAAGTAACTACAAGAAAGGATTAACACTGTACTGAGGAAACGCTGTGATAGGATCTTAGGGGGTTTTTGGCCGATTTTTCTATCGTGGTTTAAGATGAACAAATCTGAACCACTGTGGTCAGTTACCTTGTGGCATTGGCTCTCCTGATGTCAGACGCTGTAAGTCAGTTCAGAGAGACAAGCTAATTAAAAAGCTAGTCACTTTTTTGTAGTGTGAGTTTTTGGCTGGCTGAGCTCTCTGAACTTTGCCCGGTGGTCAGAGGATTTTGCAATGGCAGTAGTTAGGGAGTAGGTTGACTGAAATACCATGGAACAGCACTTGGAGGTGTTTCAGCTGGGCATCAGAGACAAACTTGCAGGAATCTGGTATTCACTGGGTTTGGTGTTACGGAACTGGATTTTTTTTTTTTTAGTCTCTGTGTTTGTGCTATATTTAAAAAGGTGGTTCTGCAAAAATACAATGTATTCCTCATAGGGAGTATTTTTCATGTCAATCTTTTCAGCTTTAATACTTACAATGGCAAACAGTTGTGCATTTTAGCTGTTGTTTGTCTGCCTGTGGTTGGGAGAAGAGCTTGTGAAGATGTTTGTATTAAAAAGAAGGAAAAACCTCGTGCTGTCTACTCTCCAGAGGCTGTGAAAGACACTTTATCAGCAAATCTTCATGCATTTAAGAACTGTTTAAAATTCTGAGTTATACACACAACAGTTTAACACTATTGAATTTTTCAAAGAGTAGACTTAAATAACTTCACTTTTTATAGAATAATTCAGCGGAGAATGCAAAGTATTTACTTCAGATAGAGACTGATTTCCAGTGACTGAAAAAGTCTCTCTTGCTGATGAGTTCTACTAAATTTGCCACTTAGTTTCTTCTAATGCTAGATGCAGATGTAGCTTCTTAATGGTGGATATTTAAATATTCTGCTGTAGTTGAAATTAAACATGCAGTGTACAATTTATTTTAGTTCTGTTTCCAAAGTTGTTGTCTGAGATTTTGGTGATGAAAAGAGCATTTCTTTTTTCATTTTCTCTTGATGTTTTGGATGCCTATTTTAAAACACTCAAAGTAAAAAAATTATGGCTGACTCAAAATTCACTTTGAAACACAGTAAGCTAAAGCATAAGGATAGGTTAAGTTCTGAATCAGAGGACTGACACTGAGGAGAATTTGGAATTATGCAATTTAGAGAATTGGAATTATGCAAAAATTAACTGCAGTCACTTTCTTACTTTCAAGTAATGGCATGGGCTTTCTGTGAGCTTCAACATCATTCCCTAAGTTGATTTTAGTTTAATATTCCTGAGATTCCCAGTCTAGAGAAATTCATAAGTGTAGAGTTCCCTTGTTCTGTTGTTTTAACCACTGCAGTTAGGGATCCATTCCAGTTCAATTCTTATCTTCGGCTGTCTTGCCATACCTCTGCAAAGAAACTGTCTTCAGGTTATTTTGTTTTTGCTTTAAGAATTAAGTGGAATTTTTTTTTTTTATTTTTTGAGTAAGACACTTCTGAAACTGTGTTTTGTGGGTGTTTTTTTTTTTTTTTCCCCGTCACCAATTAGCAATATTTTGAAAGTTCTCAGCTTTTCTTATGTAATTCTTCCCATGATTTCTTATCTACTAAGTGGTCCTCAATTAATACAATTTGGAAACTCAAAGATGAGTCATTTGGTAATCATTACTTTTCTATACTGTAAGGCAACAGCTTGTTTCATCTTCTTTCCAAAGTGAGAAAGCAAAAGTGTTTTGAGTATTTGTGGTCATAAACTCCATGATGCTTTTTTTAATGGTAATTAATTTTTAAGTCACATTAGTTGTTTAAACATGTTACTTACTGCTAATGTACATCCCAGGTAAGATGGGGTAATGTGATAATCTTTTGTGCTATAAGGTGCCCTGGGAGCTATTGGGAAATAAGCGTACAAAAGCAAAACTCTTTTGGTTAAAGATCAGTTGCAAAACCAAAAAAGACCAGGAAACCAAATAAACCAAAGCATAGTTTAGACTAAATTAAGGCTGGAGTGTTTGTTTTGGAATTATTCAGAAGTCTCACTTAAAAAGCCCAAACTATGTCTTGTTTGTGGAACTGAGTACAAGTGCTAGTATTGAAGCACAAGGTGATTGTCTTGTTTGTAAAATCAGCATTGAAGTTGGAATTTTTAAAATATGATTTAGAAAATTGAACAGTTGAGATATTTATTACATAGTCAGAAGGTTAATAATGTTAATATGTGTTTGATGAATACAGTTTTTCAAAGGAAAAGCATATGAAAATCAATATAATGCTCAGGGGCTGTTGATGTTATGCATGTCTACTGGTCATAGTATATAAAAAAATTACATTATTTTTAAAATATAGCAAAAACGTTAGGTATACTGTACCTAAACAGCAAGCAGAACTATTCAGGCTCGCTTCTCTTTTGAATAACAAAACAAAAGATATGGTTGCAAAAGCCTTTGGAGGAAATTAATGAATAAATGGATTAAACTATCCACCAATTTATTCCCTGATGATATGCTCAAGCCTTTCCAACTTTTAAAAATAAAACCTAATTTGTAAAGTGAACAGGAAACAAGACATGTCCAATTGAAAGATTACTTTGGTCTTTGAAACTGAATAATGGCAAAAAGACTTGCTGAGAAAATATTGGTATCCTTTGAACAATCACATTTGATCTCACAAATGAATTCTTTTCTAATGGAACTAAGATATCCTACAGGAAAAAAAAAAAACAACTGTTGAGAATAAATGGGAGGCAGAATTCAATATTTAACTTAATACAAAACACAGGGACAGGATATTAAATGTCAGACTGAGTCTTGAGGCAAAAGTTAAGCTGGTGCAATTTAAAGTAGCTGGAATCAGACGCAAGTCAGTACGTCTTAAAAGACATGGTTTTGCCAAAGCAAGTACCTCTTAAGGTATCTGGAATGTAGTACAGTTTGTACTTATTCTGTTGTCATCTTAAACTAAGAAATCAAAATATACGGGAATAACATTTTAAATGGTTTTAATATGGAGATATTTTCAAAAAATATTGAATTTTTAGTATGGTGTGTATTTTTTATTTTTCCCTAAATGTTGAACAAAACAAAAGTTACATGAAATGGCATATGATGTTGGATTGTTGCAGGAGAGTAGTGGAATGTATATACTTATTCTTGAAGTGTTTAATTTTATTGTATAATTAGCAATCGTAGCATACTAGGTTTACTCCTTCCATTTTTGCTTGTAGTGTTTAGGCCTGAATAAGATAGTTGTTTTTGTAGTTAAATGCACAGCATTTTATTATTTACTTGTGGTGGCTGTGGCTCATTGTGTAAATGCAAATATATGCTGCACTTCTACTATAGGATTTTTTGATGTTACGAGGATTTTTTTAAGGGAGCTTAAATCTGACATAAATTTGATTTCTCTGTTTTACTAATTACCATTGGTATGGTGATAGCTGTTATTGCGGAAGGAGAGCTTTTGTAATATTGGCAAGAAATATTTTAATTTGACTTGACTAGTGAATAATGCGATTATTAGATTTTTCTTATATTGTCTTGGATGTCTGGATCACTTTCAAAGCCATCTATCTTTAGAATGATTTTTAGACAAAGTATTTTTTCAGGCCATGTATGTAAAATATGAACTAGCTTTCTTTTTTGCAGTGTTATGGGATATTGATGTTCATTGTTTGAAATCAGGCTGCTTACAAGAAAGCATTAACTGTTTCTGAATGTTCAGGAAACTTTTTGGTAGCCAGTTACATGAATAATGGTGTTTCTAATAAACGTACTTTATATATAAACTGAACATTTAATAACATTTGTGATATTTCCTTTCGTAAAATCCTGAAATAGTAACCTGAGCCTTTTAGATGGAACGTAGGCTGAGATGCCAGAAATGGGGATCAAACTGGACAAAAGAAGAAAATGAGAATGGATTTTTTTTTTTTCCCCAAGATTGGGATTTTCAGAGATAGATATATATATATATATATGTAAGAGTTCAGTGAAGAACCATTCAGATATATTTTGTACTTAATGCAACAATGTATAATCCTGCATATCTGACACATGACTTCCTTAGTGTGTCCATACCTTATGGAAAATAAGATAATATTTATAAATTGCTTTTGGGAAACAACTAAGGAAATGTATAGCTGGTGTTCTTACATCTAAGAGCCCAGTCACTGGTGCTGTTGAGTCTTTTTCTGTGATGAAACTTTTAATAACCTATTGAGATGAAATGAAAGCTTGAAATTGTTTTTTTCTCACCTGAAACAGTGAAATAAAGTAGCTAAATGTTTTTAAAGCGTTTGAATTAATACTCCGTTGTATTACAAGTTTAACCATAATTTAAACATATTTGCTAATGTATATCATTCCTACTTGAAGGCAACTGAGATACTACACATTTTGTTTAAAAATTTAATAAAATTGCTCCAATAATGGCCACATAGGAATGCAGAAATTAATGAACTCATATAGCATTACATTTATCTGAACTTGCTTACTTGAGCTTTTCTCTTCAGAAGGTGAACATCATCTTAGAATTCCTGATGAGAAATTGTTTTTTCAAGGTAAAAAAACTTGAAACTTTTTCTTAAAAAAAAAAAAAAAAAAAAAAAAAAAGCTGATTTTAGTAAGGTGTTTGTATCTGAACTTTTGTATCAGTTGGAATGATTAGAAAACAGATTTACTAAAGGATTATTCAGATCTGTGTAGGTGTGCATGATACTACATCAGTTTATTAGTTTTACTGTCATATGTAATCAAATGCCAGCGGTGCTTTTTGTAAGGCGAAGAGTAATATCCTTTTCATTTCACTGTTTTTTTCAGGGCTATCTTCCTGCAAATGTGGACCGAAGAGAAAGCACTTTAAAAAGGAAACGCAAAGAGTATTTTGCATTTGTTGAACAATACTATGATTCCAGAAATGATGAAAATCACCAAGATACCTATAGACAGGTAGAACACCTATTGAAGCGATCTTTACGTACAGGGCATCTGCTAAAAAATTTTAAGAGATTATTTTTGAAGTTTGCTACTGTTTTTTTCAATTTCTGTAATCTTACTTGACAGACAGCTCTCTAATCAGTTGTTTTCCTACATTTCAGAAGCAAAAATATGAAATATTTTGGTCTGAAATTTGAAATAGTGGATTTCTTTTAATGTCTGCTTTAGTCATGCCGTGTGGCGCTGCCATTCGGTGCTGCCGTGGTTTTCTGTTTAAGAATAGTAGGGTTTTCAAATCTCTCATTTCCTGTTCAGACCCTCCTTCAAATGAGTGAGGATGGTACAGGAAAGGTATAACAGAGACTGTTTCTTACTGGCTTCATACTTCTGCTTAAAAAGTTGAAACTCTGTGTGATGTGCAATAAACATAGGTGTGTCAAACTTTCTTGCCCACCCAATCAAGACAAGCAGATAACTTTTCTTCAGGTTTTGTATTAAAATGAATAGTTTGTATCACTAAGTATAGGCTAAGCAATGCTACTGCAGCCTTCCTTAGGACAGAAGAAGCTGAACTCTTTCTTTCAGCTTCAAGCCTGATCTTTAATAGTAAGAAGTATATATGATAGTGTCAACTGAACATGACTTTACAGAAGTAGTAGTATGTATTTACTCATAATTACCCTGAGGTAATGAGTATTCCCAATATGACTATAATTTGCAAGCAATCAAAATGTGATATAAGGATCCCAAAATGTGAAAACAAAGTGTATGGGTTTTTCTTAAATTTTGCCTCATTGATAGATTAACAATGACTTAAAGATTTGGCCATATGTTTTGAAATACAGTAAATCCATGTTATCCCAAAAATAGTGATACAATGGGATTATAACTAATACTGTAAAACCATAGGATTGTTTTAATGATTGTGTTGTTTACAAAGTGTGCTGTTGGTTCCTTTTACAGTATTCTTCTTTCTGTCTAATTAGATCCATATAGATATCCCACGCATGAGTCCTGAAGTTTTAAGGCTTCAGCCCAAAGTAACAGAGGTAAGAATGGTATCTAAAGATATTTTTTTTGTTAGAAATAATTTTATTAACAAATCTGATATCACAGTGTTGGTTATTTATTAATTTGACAACACTTGCTATTCTTATTTCAGAACTAGCTTAATAAAGTCCAAAAAATGAGGATATATAGGTATAGGCTAAGAATAACAGTGTAAACATAAGTAGTAAAAGGAAAGGCATCTCATTAATCTCCTGCATCGAATCTGTCAGTTTTTTCGTTGGTCTTGTGCCCTTGAGGTTTTTTCTTTTTTTGCTTTTTATATGTTTTGTTAATAATGTGGTTTTGAAGTAATCCAAGGCATAGTTCCTATGGGTCTATGTATTTGTCAAAATCGTTCAAGGTCTGGACGTTTTTATCATAGTCTTCCACTTGAGAAATTATCTTTTTGCGAATTTGTAGCATGACTGGTTTGTTCCTTATTTGATTTTGCTTCTCTGTAAGTTTTATATGTTGAGTGCACTATTTAAATTCTTTTACTACCATAGTAGATATACATCAATTAATGATAGATAAGTTATTCAAATTCGTCTATATTGTTTGGTAATTGAATCCTACAGGGACTTTTCTTTGTGAAGGATATAGGTCATAAATAGTATAGATGGCATGAATCATCCTCTTTCAATTATTATTTCTTTTAATCCTTCAATTTCTTCTCCTTTCTAATGGTCCTATGTTCAAATGTACTTCCATGTAGGTTCCGTTAGTATCATTATAGAGCCACAAGAACATCTTCTGATAGTTCCTTAGATGATATGAGAAGTTAAATGGAGAACTAGCTTTCACTTGTTTTTCCACTCTTGCAATTATCTGTTTAATGTAAATGCTCCTCCACACGTGTTGGAGAAATTGGTTTGAAGAAATAGCCTGTTACAGTTTTTTGAAAGAAAATGGTATAAGAATACTGCTTTCTGTCTGCTTACTGCACAGTGGTGTTTTACTTGGGCTTTTCTAGGGATGAATCAAAGAGTAAGAAAAATAAAGGGACAGGAAGGGAAACAATACCAGCAAGAAATAAACTATTAAAGAAATGAATAAAATCAGTGTAAGTGTTGTAGCTAGAAATGAGCCAGTAAATGAAATTGGAGGTGAATATTATTTCATGAAAAAATGGCTACAGAAATAAGAACGCTTAAATACTTCTGAGAGGAAAGAAATACTTGAACTGTATCAGCAATAGTCTCTTAAATTATTCTGAAGATGTATTTGCATTCAACATAAAGTGGTGGCTTTTCTGAGGTGGGTTTTTTTACTTCCTTGCATTGCATGATTAAACTGTTCTTAAGGTTTCAATGAATATCATCTGTGTTTCAAATGAATATGACTGTGGTTCAGATGTACAGTGATTGTGTTTTTGTACTTCTTAGTTTGGGTGAACATACCCCAAAATGATGTTGGTTTTTTTTCGCCCCCCCCCCGCTCCCTGTGTTTTAATGAAGGAGAGATTAGAGTTGTTTAATTTGTCTCGTGTAAGAATCTATGTATATTCTTGTTTTTAAAGGAAGATTGCAAAGTACAAAACGTTTCTTCAAGAATGACTGCTAGATGGTGTATTTATTTCTAAATTAGCTGAACAATTGTAAAAACAACTTGGAAATAGAAATTCCAGGTAAACATCTTCTGTAGAATATATTGAATGTCCCTTCTTTTAACCAAATTATTTGGATGAGAAGTCAAGTAACTTCATAAAAGTAGCTTCATAAGACAGACAGTCTTTGGAGAATATTTTGAAATAAAGTATTATTTAGTAAAATGATGAGATTGTCAGATAGAAGTAGAAACCTGTAGGATCTTGGACTAGTTTTGTCTTTTGTTTATTTGATTATGCATGAGACAAGATACATTTATGTGACTGCTCCTAGGAGATGGTTAATACATTTCTTTAGTCAAGAAACTGGATAATAGTTGGTAGGAACACAGGTTTGTATTTACCATGGATATCTACTTTTTCCATAATACAGTTAGAAATGTTAGATTAAACTTGTATTGATAACTAAAGGAGATACGATCAAGGTTTTCCAACATTTGAAACGTGTATTTTTGTTAAGTATTTAGTGTGTTGGGGAAAGCATCTTACAAGACATTGAAAAGAATTAGAGTTACAGGATAGTTATAAGCCCTTTTTGGTTGAATGATTAACTTGGACCTAAAGAGTTTATCTGGGAATTTGGAGAGTGTATTAATGTTAAAAAGATATTAGTGCAGTATTTTTTACAAGCAGTCACAGTTGAAAGGAGATTTTTTTTTTATAGCTGAATTATAATTAATCTGAAAATAGGCTGGTTTAATGAAAATGCTGACAGTCAACTTCAGAACTAGTAGACGCTCCCAGAATAAAACACTTCTCTTATTATTGCTTGGGAGTAATTAAAATAAAAAGAAAATACTGTGTCTAGGTAACTTCTTGCTAAGTAAAATCCAATATGTCGATAGAACTTCAGTAGCAAATATTATCCAGCAAAATCTGAGTCTGGAATGCAGTTTCAGTTAATTTTGTGGGATTATTAAACATGTGAAATTATTTAGATCTTTTTCCCTTTTAATTGTCTTTTGGCAGATAACAACATTGCTCAGGTATCGTTCATTTAATGTGATTTACTGAGGTCTCATTTGCAAATATTTTTTTCATAAAATCAGCATTGTTTTAATTTCTAGTAATTTGTTCAACTTGTCCAAAGGTATGTTTTTCATTGGATATGTGCATCTTAAACACTGCCTTAAAATAAACATGTTTTAAATCCATACTTTTTAGAAACTGTGATTGCTCTCACAATAGAATTACTCCTTAAATTAATTTAGGCTGTTGCATACAGCCCAATATCCCTGCTTGCTGGTCATACTTCCATTTCCTTAGTTTGAATGTTTAGTAAATTGAGCCATGTAACAAGTGTAATTGAGCCACATAAAGTAGATGGACATACTTCTCATCAATGTGATCAAGGCATTGTACAGCTAGATTGCTGCTGCTTTCTTGTCAAAAAAAAAACCCAAATACTACCCCCAACCCC